>NW_026111709.1:655000-675000 GCF_024679095.1 Eriocheir sinensis
ATTTACTCTATTTTGTGTATTCGTATATATATTTTATTTACAATTTACATTTTTGATGTATTTTGCATATCTATTTCACTACATATTTACATTATTTAATGTATATATTGTATATATATTCTATCCAAATTTACGTTATTTCATGTGTATTTGTTTATATATTTTCATACAAATTTACATTATTTTATGTGTATTTTGTATATGTATTTCAATACAAATTTGACTAATTTTATGTGTATTTTGCATATCTATTTTCAAACAAATTTAAATTATTTATTTGTATTTTTCATATATTTTCATACAAATTTTAGTTATTTTTTGTATTTTGTATATTTATTTTCCTACAAATATACATTCTTTATTGGAATTTTGTATATTTATTTTGATACGAGTTTACATTATTTTATGTGTATTTTGTATATATATTTTATAAAATTCACACTATTTTATTGTGTATTATTTTGTACAATTTGATTCAGTATTTGATGTATTTTGTATATATATATATATATATATATATATATATATATATATATATATATATATATATATATATATATATATATATATATATATATATATATATATATATATATATATATATATATATATATATATATATATATATATATATATATATATATATATATATATATATATATATATATATATATATATATATATTTATATATACATACACATTCTTTTATTAATATTTTGTTTATTTATTTTGATACAATTTACATTATTTTATGTGTATTTTGTATACATTTTTTTATACGTATTTACTTCATTTTATGTATTTTGTATATATATATTTTTATAGAAATTCGTTATTTATGTGTATTCGTATATATATTTTAAACAAATTTACATTGTTTATATGTATATTGCATATATATTTCAATACAAATTTACATTATTGTATGTGCATTTTGAATATTTATTTCAATACAAATTTAAATTTGTTGTGTGCATTTTGGTATATATATTTTTTATAAAATGCGTTATTTTAGGTATTTTGCTTCTTTATTTTCATACAAATTTACATTATTTTATTAATATTCTGTGTATTCATTTGATACGATTTACATTATTCTATTTGGGATTTTTATATTTTTTTTATACATATTTACATTATTTAATGTATTTTTGTATATATATTTAATACAAATTTACATTATTTTAAGTGTATTTGTTTATGTATTTTCATTCAAATTTACATTATTTTATGTATTTTTGTACCTGTTCAATACAAATTTACCTAATTTTATGTGTATTTTGTATACTTATTTTCAAACAAATTTAAATTATTTTTGTGTATTTTTTATATCTATTTTCATACAAATACACATTCTTTTATTGATATTTTGTTTATTTATTTTGACACGAATTTACATTATTTAATGTCTATTTTGTATATATATTTTTATACGTATTTACAGCATCTCAAGTATTTTTGTATATATTTTTCTTTACAAATCTACGTTATTTTATGTGTATTCGTATATATATTTTGAAACAAATTTTAATTGTTTTATGTGTATTTTGCATATTTTTAATACAAATTTACCTTATTGTATGCATTTTGTATATTAATTTTAATAAATTTAATTATTGAATGTGTATTTTGTATATGTATATTTATAAAATATGCTTTATTTTATGGGTATTCTGCATCTTTATTATTTTATTAATATTCTGTGTATTTATTTGATACGATTTTACATTATTCTATGTGTATTTTGTATGTATATTTTATACAAATGTCCGTTATTTTATGTGTATTTGTTTTCATTTCATACAAATTTACATTATTTTATGTATATTTTGTATATGTATTTAAATACAAATTTAACTAATTATATATGTATTTGTAGATATATTTTCATACAAATTGAAATTATTGTGTGTTTTTGTATATATTTTTATAGAAATTTTCGGTATTTTATGTGTATTTTGTATATTTATTTTCCTTCAAATATACGTTCTTTTATCAGTCTGGTAGTCTGCGAAAGTCGAACCAGTTTGTGTTCCCATGTGACTTGGGAAGATTCAATTTCTCGTAGGTCTGTTGATGGACATGTGCATTTGCTAAATTTTCAAAAGGATTTTTTATTCTTTTAAAAGGATGTATATGTACTACTGATACATACAAAATGTGTACTATCCTCTTTTTTAAAGGCTTTAAAAAGGTGAAAGCCTTATCAGGAGAATATCAATTTTGTTTATGGTTAAAGGTAAATGACAGCTGCTCAAATGAACACTGGCCAGAGACAGGGTCACGTTACCAGGAAGACCCCAGGTCGAAAAATCTAAAAAGTGGTTCATCTTACCACACTTCCCCTAACTAGGAGCTCGAGCCAAAAATATATTCAGTGAACAGTCACACACACACACACACACACACACACACACACACACACACACACACACACACACACGTACAGTGTAATTCAAGCAAACATATCTAAATTGAAAATGCTCGTATCTCGCTTATTTCCAAAGTCAAGTTTTTTATTAACAATCAGCAGCGGACGGGAAAAAAATTGATAACCCGACGGGCCTGACGTGGGGTGCGCAGTGGAGAGAGAGCAAATCATCCGTACTGACCTGTATGTCCTCACTAAACTGAAATCACGAACGGTAGGTATAATAATTTATGAAGAGTAACGAGCCTCCATTATTGGAGGTAAGTGTTGCATATGACTTGCGCTACACTGTCGTGTCATCCTGACAAGATGTTGCATCACTTCCACTGTACCCCTCCACTAGTGGTGGCAGCGCACACGTAGGCTGAAGCAAGCACTTAACGAGCATAAGTAAATCTTGTGTTTACACTTATAATATTTGCTTTGTTTTTGTGTATGCAGCTCAGCGTTTAAGGAAGTAATTGTTTTGAATCTTCGTAATCTTCATTTTCAGAAAATAAAATGTATAAAATGCATTGTAATTCTCAGACAACGACGTTGTTTGTTAACGCGCATCGGATCCGGGGACAGTAGGTTTCATTGCTTGTTTCTCCAACAAGTTCAGTCATCTATAGGCGATGGAAAGTTTTCAGATTCCGCCATAATCAACTTTACTTTTTAACTCTAGCGGGTGATATTTTCTCAAATAGTCTCCAAAGCAAATACCCTTCACTCATCGTTAATCAAGTCATACTGAGTATACTATTCTGGGGAGACCTCAGGTAACCTTGTCCCAGGAATCTACCCCAACGGCCGGTGGCAACACTGCAGGGTGGCGCACGGTTGCCTGAGGTGACGGAGCTCACACGGCTGCCTGAGGTGACGGAGCTCACATATGAGTAGTCCGGCGGTAGTGGCGCGTGCCCTGTCATAAGTGTAACCATCACGTACCCTTTGGGCTCCTAAATACTCTTCACAACGCATGTGACCAGTTGTTGTGTCGCGTGTAACCTAGATTGACGCAGCGACGGAGGGCAGCCTGAGGAATGAACACCGATTCCTGGTAAGTACTTCCGTGGGTTGCCTCGTAGCAGCACAAGAGGTTTGTACTGATGTTTCTGGAATAAGAAAGTGAAAGGATTGTATCATCTACAAGAGTACTTCCTTCCGTGTATAGTTATGTGAGCTCGTAAATTCCACCGTCGGTTACAACAGAAACGGCAAATCGTGTATACTGCCCCTTTTCACCCCCCTCCCCTTTTCGTTGCTTTTTTAAATAGCTCAAATGGCAATTAGCACTACCCCAGCTACCATCCCCTCCCTGTCTTTGGCTTTACAGTGCCTAAAGTCAGGGATCTCCATGACCAATAACCCAGGAAAACTACTGTTGTACAATCGTGGGACACAAGTGTTGACACACTGTCTCTCGCTTGACAATGTTATGTAATGACGTCATCGACCATGCCAGCCGGCGCATTTAGGAAACTAGTAGGCTATTGTGAATTGAATTGAATTACAAAGCTATTATTTAGCATTTAAGAATACTAAGCGATTCGTTTGCATTTATGAAACTAAGCCATTACTTTGCATTTACGAATACTAAGTAATTATTATGCATTTAAGAAAACTGCTATTATTTTGCAGTAACTTTTTTTGGTCAATTTACGGTTTCACCCAACCAACGATTTTCTCACGTGGTTCATGTTTTTCTGCTGATAGATGTAGAGAATTCCGTGATTTTGTTCCTCATTTCCGTCGCAAATGTCTACTTCTCGAGTTATGCCTCTTTTCAAGTTATGCCTATCCCCTTCCCTAAACGATCTTGGGGGACCTGTGGGAACACGGGGTTTTTGGGTGGGGGAGCATGAAATCGACTAATAAGCATTTTAAATGAGGTCGAGAAATCAACAGAATCGCATTAGAACACCAGTGAAAAGGCATAGCCTACATTTGTTTTGGTTGGAGCGGGGAAGCGGCCATTGTGATGTAAGCAGTGTTGCCAACGATCCGCTATGGGTGAACATCCCATCCTGATCTGCGCATGCGCGGACTTTGTTTACATACACAGGGTGGATTATTTTCGGCACGGTACCATGTCTTTTCTCGCTTACTTATTGTGATCTGTCCCACCCGAGTTTATATTTGTTTTTTATGAAAGTAAATGATGACGTATGTTTTGAATTTGGAAAATGCGTGAAATTGAAAGTTGATTCCTGCACCTCTTGTATGTCAGCAAATGTGATAAATGAGATAACTTGCACCCCTTGTATGTCGGTAAATGTGATAAATAAGATAACCTGCACCACTTGTAGGGGGAGGTGGGGCAAAATGGCATAGGTGGGTAATATGGACCACCCCGTTTTCTGTGTTTTTAGCTTCTGCCAGCTATTGATAATGATATGGACCTCCTCGGCTCATTAGTCAGCTGTAACATCAGAACAAGATTTGGACGCCGTCGTTTGTTTGTAGTGAAAATCCCAGAATATTTTATCACCAGCTGATCTATTGGTAAGGGTCTGATAAAATCGTGTTTATAGTACTGTGACTCATAATTTCATGTGTTATTGCATGATTCTTTGGTATTACTCTGTGCATGAGTCTGACTACTGAAACATTTTTCTGCACCGCCATTGTTCCGCTAAGTTGTTGTTAACATTTTCATTGCCCTTGGGGCAAAACGGCCCACTTAACAATAATAATTATTTTTTGCTGCTAACTAACTCACAACTTCAGTTAACAAAGATAAGGACAAAGTGTTCTCTGTTTCTGTTATATGAATATTAATTTTCTGTTCAGGACGGTAATGTCACTTTTCGTTTGTGAGTTCATGTTGTTCATGCTATTGAGCAAAATAACAATTATTTTTGTAATTTTTTTGTTTTTTTTTTTGTTTTACGTTATTGCCTATTGCGCCGGTAGGCATCCTCCCGGTGGGGCCTGATGGTCGGCCCAAGGCTTCTTCAGGTGGGGCCTGATGGTCAGCTCAGCCTGTTCTGGCGCAGGCGAGTGTTTATAGTGGCTCCATCTTGCATTGGCTCATGCCCCAGAACTCGTTCTTGATTCGCTTGGACGGCTTCCTCTAGAGTCCGGGTTGATGGGTGGTCTTCAGGACAGCATGTGGGTAGTTTTAAGCCACTCGGCGGTGACTGAAAAATCCGAGTGGTAGCGTAAGGATTCGAACCCGCGTCGTCCATCACGCGGCGAATGTGGGTCCAGTACGCTATCACTTCGGCCCCCGCCCACATTTAGAACTTTGATGTTCAGAAAGGTAATTTCACGTTCACTAGTGAGTAGTTTCATGAGGGTTGATTGGTGTTCATGCTATTGAGCCACAGATCATTTATTTTGCAATGGAATAAGAACTTGATGTTCAGGAAGGTAATATCGCTTTTCATTTGGAATTTATTGTTGTTCATGCTACTGAGCCTAAGAGCAATTGTTTTCTAATGGAATAAGAACTATATTATTTTAGTTTTGTTAAGTAATCTTTCTAATGCGATTCTCTATCAAACGTATGTTTGGCATGTTACCAAGCATTTCCATATGAGGCCATTTGCCCCATACGTGAGAGTCCGTTTTGCCCGACCGTTGTACAAAATGGTCCACTTGTGGCTATTTTATTTTTTAATTCATGAGTAAAGGATCCAAAGTAGTTCTTCCAAAGAGAGTTTATTTTGTTTAATGATGAATAAAGATTGCAAAAACACCAGCTATCTCTGAATATACTACAAAATTGCTGCAAAATCTGGAGTGAAACCTTAAGGGTGCCGTTTTGCCCCACCTTCCCCTATGTCGGTAAATGTGATTGGTGAGATAACCTGCACCCCTTGTACGTCGATAAATGTGATTGGTGAGATAACCTGCATCCCTTGTAAGTCGGTAAATGAGATAAATGTGATAACCTATACCCCTTGTATGTCAGTAAATGTAATAAATGTAATAACCTATACCCCTTGTATGTCAAATGTAATAAATGTGATAACCTATACCCCTTGTATGTCGGTAAATGTGATAAATGTGATAACCCTTGAATGTCATCCTGGAATTTGGCCATTCTCTCATAAAAACTAGCATGCTGTATTGCCGCCATCTTGCCTGGACAAACTAATATCAACACTCTGTGATAGGGAACATTGGGTTCTGCATGCGCAGATCAGGATCAGATAGACTAAAATACATTGATGAGATTTATCGCCACGCCGGGCTGCCCACAACATTTCCTCCCATCACTCCAGAAACACAGGCCGAGGACCGCGAACTTGTTTTCCACTGGAATGCCTCAGATTTGCTACACTTTTTTGCTGTCTGTAGCGCCGGTAGGAGTTTTTGAGGGGCGTTATAGACGGCCCCAGCCTGTTAGTGGCGCAAGCTAATTTTATTTATGGTGGCTGGCGTGATGTGACTTGCTTGGCCCATGCTGCCTCCTGGTGCTCCTCTTGACCAGTTGCTGAAGTTAAGGTTGATTGAAGATCCGGACAGCATGCCAAGTGCCTTCCACCCTCAACAGCCACAGCCTCTTTGACCTCAACCAGAGAGGATGAACTTTCGTCAATGGGTGGGTCAGCATCCACCACTTGTAACCCAGCAACTGGAAGCTGCCGACGTGGAGAAGTCCACCATGCAGCTGCTCAAAGTTCTCAGCCCAACGTGCCCTCTGCCCATTCATGTAAGACACGAGGCAGCCGTCAGCTGTTCGGATAGTGCTCACCCTAATAAGAGGAGACTTGGAACGGAGCATCTTCACGGCTCGATAAGCAGGTCGGGGCCATTCGCATTTAAATGGCCCCGACTTCCTCAACGAGACTCCTGACATACCTCCTTGTCTCTCCTCAGGAGAGCTCTAGTCCTACGCGACAGAGCCCTGTATTGGTCCCGCTTCCCAGCAAGTCTGGCGGCTGACTCTCCTCAATATTATCAACGTCTCCACCGAGGCAAAGGCATCTAGATCTCGGCGCTCTCCAGTACACTCCTCGGCATCTTGCAGAGTCTTACGTTTGAAGGTATTCCACAGTTCTACAGGGTCTTCCAGGGTGCTGAGCACATCGAACCGATTTGAGACCGTCACTGCATACTCCTGAGCACATGCCAGGTCCTTCAGCCTCTCGGATGGAACACAGTAGTGTTGCATCTCGAGATTCTTTGACCTAACATGAGCTTGAGAGGTGCAACAACAAGCCTATGGTCAGTTAATTGCCAAGAACGCAGCACTCCGGTAAACTCTGCAGTTCTGAAGGATCCCCCAACGAGTATTTACGAGAATGTGGTCGATCTCCTTAGCTACACTTCCGGCATCGCTATATCAAGTCCAGCGGTGCAGCTCTGGTCTCTGGCACCAGGAACCCGCAATTCTCAACTTTCTGGATTTTGCAAAATTCAGGAGGAGAGCTGTTGATGTTCCTGGTACATTTTGCGAAATGAGTTCATGTACCCACTGTGGTAAGACTTCCCTCCAACCGGCAACGTCGCAGTAGTGCTACTCAAGTGTTGTTGTGAATAAACGATGTTCGTCGTGTTCGGCTGTTAGTGGCGGAGAAGTTCACTGCTATTCAGGAAGAGTAAGGGAGGCTTTATCCATAATTAAGAGATGAAAATAAATGTAGCATGTGTATGTAACACATGTTAAACCAAGATATCACTACAAAATAATAACACCAGAGAAGACGAGGCGTATTATCTAGAGTCAGAGACTTTGATGTTCCGCTCCTCTATTAGCATTCACGTGTGAACGTGTGCACTCTCTCTCTCTCTCTCTCTCTCTCTCTCTCTCTCTCTCTCTCTCTCTCTCTCTCTCTCTCTCTCTCTCTCTCTCTCTCTCTCTCTCTCTCGATGGTGGAGGAAGCAGAGGGAGAGGAAGACCGAAACTAAATCGATATAATTTTCTCACTTTCTAAGAAATTCGACCGCCTGTTTTTAACCAGTCTTTCACATATCTTCAACCACACTAGTGAGTGATACCGGTCTGTAATTTAATGGGTCCGCTCTCTTGCCTACCTTTAAAATCGGTACCGTACTATGTTTGCTCTCTTCCAATCTTGTTGGTCCTTTTCTTCACTCAGAGAGGCACTCATTATGGAGTGCAGTTTCTCTGGGTTGATCACTACATTCTTTCAAGATCACCCTGATACTCCATCCGGCCCCGTCGCCTTTCTTACATCCAATTTGTTCAAACTTTCTTTGACCTCCTGCACCGTTAACTGAATCTCTTGCATAACCCTTCCTTTTCCTGGCGGGGTTGTACAAATTCTTCTTTTAAAATTCTATAAGCTGTTATTCATCACCTCTGCCATCTTTGCTGGGTCCTCTTATGTGGTTTAATCCATTTTCAGTTTATCGATTTTTCTCTATTCTTTAATTTGCCGTTCCACGTCTATAAAATAGTTTGGTAGGTCTTTTCACTTGTCGATTATATCTTTTTTCATATTTCCTTTTTTCTTCTCTTCTAATCTTTGTATATTCATTCCTTGCTTGTTTAAAATCGTTCCACGAGTTAATTCTTCTTCGTCTCCTCCATCCCTTCCAAGCTTCCTCTTTTCTCTTTCTAACTATCTCGGATCTCTTGTTAAACCCTCCTTTTACCAACATCCTTTTTGTTACCTTGGTGACATATCTATTTCAGTTTCCTTGTATAGCTTTAAAAACGCCTCCCACTTATCCTGTGTACTCTTGGCTTTGAACAGCCTCCAATTTGCATTTTCAAAAAGGTTCTCATGTTAACAAAGTCACAGTAGTTGCTTCTCCCAATTTTGTGATTTTCTTTTCGGTCAATCGTTTTCTTTTCTGATACTTCAAATTCCACAACCTCATGGTCACTCTTCGCTATTGGACAATCTACGTTAAGATTTTCTATTATTTCCGGCGCCTTACTAAATATATACCAGGTCTAGTCTTGATGCCTCGCCTTCTTTCCCGAATCTGGTATGTTCCTTGATCCACTGAGTCAGCACATGTTCCACTGCCAGTTGCAGAGTCTTCCTCCCACGACTCGTCTGCCCCTGCGTCTCCCAATCCTCCATTCCACCTCCATGCAGTTGAAATCACCCATTATAAGTATTCTCACACGCCTCAACATTTCATCCTTGCAACTCACCGTCTCTTGTATCATTTGTTTATATTCCCGCAATCCATACGCTTGTTCATGGGGCTGTACCCTACATAATGCCTCCTTCTTCCTTCAGCACCCACAATTTTCACTTTCAACACCTCATCAAGCCTTCACCTCAATTATCCTCCACCTTAATGCCTTTTTAACCATTAACATCACACCTCCTCCCTGTTTATCTTTTCTGTCTCTCCTCCATATGTTGTTTGCACCTTCTCCAATCCCCACCACCTCAATTGGGTCACAACTTAGTTTCCGTCAGCCCTACAATATCAGGTTCTTTGTCTCTCAAATAGTCGTTAATTATATCTACGATGAAACTATTCCATTAATATTCTTATATGTCACTTTCCACCCTTTCTCCTTTTCTGTTAGTTTTATTCCCTTCTTCCTCTCGACCCTATGAACTACTTTCTCACTTTCATATCCATTACTCTCCAAAAAAACTCCATCTTCTCTTCTTGCGAACTCTTCTCATTTAAATCACGAACCTCACCTCTAAAGGCGGCTTTACACCTGGCAATTCGCGGCTGGCAATACAGGCGCGGCAGCATTTTTGGTATGGGTCTGGGTCTGGGAGCTCTTCTCGCGGCAAGTTCTCTGCAGCTGAGCGTGTCAAATCTTGAATTGCCGACCGGCGGCCGGAGTAAACAACATGTCGGCGCCAATAAAACAAGAAATGACCAGATGCAGATAACAAGATTTGGAGCCAGGGAGGCCGAGGTGGCATTGCTAGAGGAAGTGAGACAGCATCGACACTTGTGGGACCCACAGATAAGCTCTACAAGAAGCAGAGTCTGCGAAAACAACTTTGAGAGTGGCAGCAACATTGCAGGAAATGTTTATCTCTTTGCGAGATATCGAAGGAGGTATAAGGAACGGTTATTTTCGTGTATTATATAATCACACTATGTAATGCCTGGGGTGGGATGTGTTCCTCCCTTCTCCTTTGTTGTTAAATGCAACAATAAACAATCAATCAATCAATCAATACTACTTATGATAAAACTCGTTTACTTAAAATATTTCTACAATATTAGGCTGATGGACCAAACTCATTGTGGTTTTAAGATATGGTAGTAGCCTTTTGGGGTGTCTGGGGTGAATTCATGCCCTTGCATTTACTAGCAGTTTACGTCTTGATGCTCCGGCGGCTCCTCCACGTGTGAAGGTACTTTCTCCAGAGCACCCAGCCAGTCTAGCCGCTAGATCGTCGCTGGTGTATTGCCGGCCAGGAATTGCCACGTGTAAAGTGTGTGTGTGTGTGTGTGTAATTCACCGACCTGATCCGCGTTGGTCTCGTAATGCCAGCAGCAGGTACCCTCCGACATGAGCAAGTGCTCTTTATCGTCGATCGATGGGTACACCAGGACCTCCACACACCACATCCCATCCCCTTTGCTCAAGGGGGATGTAACTCCTGATCAACGGAAAGAATCCAGCCTGTGCAGGCTCAAACGCCGCCCTGTCAGACCGTGAAGCCTGGCAGTGTGTGTGTGTGTGTGTGTGTGTGTGTGTGTGTGTGTGTGTGTGTGTGTAGTTATTTAATACCAGAGAGATCAAGTGTCTCTCTCTCTCTCTCTCTCTCTCTCTCTCTCTCTCTCTCTCTCTCTCTCTCTCTCTCTCTCACACACACACACACACACAGAGAGAGAGAGAGGCACTTCAGCTGGCCGTGCAATAAGCCGGAGGCCTTACTGCACCACACCTCACTATCACCTGTAATCCTCGTCCATGAAGCTATCAGTCTACTCAAACCAAGCTACCGTCGCTGCACTAACTATGTGACTGTAGTCTATTCCAGAGAGAGAGAGAGAGAGAGAGAGAGAGAGAGAGAGAGAGAGAAGAGGGCCACACGCACCGTGGAGGTGGGCGGGCAGAGCCAGCCGGCAAATCAGCGAGGAGTGCGGCGCGGGGCTGAAAACTGTGCCTACCTTCGTAAATATATAAAGGATATAAAGGAATTGTACTGTACTGTGGTCATGCCCTGCCTGTGATTCTTCTGTCTCTTCCCTGCTGCAGGATAATGTCTGAGGGCGGCAGTCAGGGGCGGCGTGGCAATGAGGTGATCGCGAAAGTCCACAGGCCGGGGGTCACGCCGGAGGAGATGGTGGTCAGCTACAACAGGTGGTCCGGGAACTACGAGGAGATGGTAGAGAGAGAGAGAGAGAGATGCCTTCGGTACAAAGTGCCTACGCAGAATCATGGGCGCTGGAATGATTTTGCGTTAAATGGCGACTGCTCTGCGTGGTCTGGGGTGAAGTGATGCGACCCTGGAATTTCGCCACCTGTAATAACCCGCTTCCCCGTCCCTTAGATGATCTGGAAAGGCGAAGGTACCGTGGCCCCGCCATCACGCTGGAGGAGGCGCTGCGTTGGGTACCCCCGGGCGGCGAGCTAAGGCCAGTGCTGGACGTAGCCGCTGGGACGACGGGCTGCGTGGGCCGCGAACTCACCGGGAAGGCTTCAGGTGGGTGCCGCAGGGCCGCGAACAGGGGGATGTCGGTCACCATGCTTAATATCCTCCAGTCCACTGCCTCCTGCCTGCCATTGCTCAGCCTCAACTTGAGTCAACGCCAAGAGATGAAGATGATGTGTTGGAAATTACAGCTTCTTCTGAAGAGGCAGGGCCGCTGGGTGGGAACTGGGGAGCAGGCAGCGGCATACTATAGTCCATCAACTCTAACAAATTGAGCCTGTGACTTGGCGGGGAAACCCATTGTTTACAGATCTAGCGATGACCTGCGCGACGTTTGTCTCACTGTTAGTCTGTACGTTATCTATTTAGATTTGCATACATTCATAATACGACTGCGTGGTGTTAGGCGAATGGCTTGCGGATAGAGGATTGATTGATTGATTGATATAGGTTTCTTTCATGGCGCCGCAAACATCTTGGTGCATATGGCACCGGGTAATAAAATGGAAGCAAATAATTAAAATAATCTAAGGGTGATAAAAGTTATTAGGAAGATAGGTTTGAAATGGTCCATTCAGATATAGCACTAGTTTAAAATATAATAAAATGTTTATTAAAAAATGCATTAGTGAAATACAAAGAACTTTCTGTAAGAGAGACCCTACAGGAGATGGAGATGCCATCTCCTGCAGATATACCATGACGTCATGCTGTCCAGGGTGACGCCTTTTCACCCAGCATTAGGGAAAGGGAAAAATTCCCATATACATCACGACACTGGGAGAGGTGCTGCTCTCGCAGATCCCGCAGACTGGGGCACTCGACCTGGGATTAGAGGGAAAGACAACGACTCAGTAAACCTTCCATATCACTTCTGGCAACGTGGCTCCATGTGAACTTTGCCGCCTGACGGACCCTGGGCAAGCCAGGCGCCAGGCTGCACCATTCAACGTTACGCCACAATGGACAAATGAAGTAGATCTCTCACTCTCTTGCGCCCTGCGCAGCCATGCATACGAGAGAGAGAAGGTGTAGCCACCCTCTCTGAGGAGAGTAATGGGTGATGTGGGCACCAGCGCGGTCGTGGGAATCGCTTGTGTCGCGCCCAATGCTCAAGTTAAAATCGATAGGCTATACTCATGTTTAAAGGAATTAGGCCAGTTAACCCGGGGGACTGGACAAATTAACTATTATCCTTATGGAACTAGTCTCGGGCCGAGAGTTCAAGCCAACTATGAGTATCGTCTGAGCTTCAAATAAGCCTATCGATGGTACTTGAATACTTCGGTCATCGGCTCCCAAACCGAGACAGAATTAACTTATTCACTGCCTGAAGAGGCTAACCACATTTACCATGAAAGGAATAACAATAGTGAAGCGTTTCCTTCATGAAATATCATTCTCGTATGTCTTGCTGGAATTAAAATTAAAGAGCAAGGATATTTTAACCTATGGAAACAGAGAGGAAAGCCACGCCATCTGGCGAGAGAAATAAAAATATCCGTCTTCTAGACCCGTGGTTGGTTTTCGCTCGTCACTCCACCAACCAGCCTTCTGGCAAAGTAAAGAACCAAGAGCACTACAGCCCACCCATTAACTCAGACGCAGTGTACCTTCTATTAACTGACTGAGGGATACTTACACCCAGCAACGAGACTTCAGAACAACAATATCTTTTGAAACCCGCTTCTCAGCTAAGTGCCCCAACAGCAGTTATTTGAGACAGATACATTTTTACTACACGTATCCCGGTAGGATTATTATTTTATTCAGCTGTCTGGAGGTGCTTGTTGGATATCTTCACCACCTAAAAGCTGTGTTAAGCACTTGTTTGTTTGGGATTGTTCTGACGGATTAATGTGTTATTCACTTTGCAGTGACCTAACTGTTGGGTAGGGTAGGTAAATTTACTGATTCCCAACAGCTACTACTACTGCTATAACTTCTACTACTACTACCTTACAAGGTTACTACAGCCGCTCCCACAGCGACACATAGACGCTGTGGACCCGTCGGAGGGCATGATGATGGCAAAGGCATGAGACTGGCATCTATACAACGACTTCCTGGGTTTATCGGCAGCGGACACTCCACCGTGCCCAAAGGTATTAGTAGTTTTTTTTTTTTTACATCAAAGGAACACGCCTTCGAAAGGGCAACAAAAAGAGTATAAAAAAGCCTGCTACTCGCCGCTCCATAAAAGATAAAAGTAAAGAGTAGCCAAAATAAGAGGTCAGTTGAGAGGAGGTGTCTTGATACACTCTTCTTGAAATAAGTCAGAGTCATAGACAGAAATACAGACGAAGGAAGGTTGTTCCAGAGTTTACCTCTTATATAAGGGTTTTGGACTAGTGATAGGGATGAGCATGAATAGAAAGTCGGTGTGCAGCGGGACACGCGGGAGGAGGAGGCATGCAGTTATGCAAGTTCGTTGAAGAGCAGTCATCATGAGGAGAATATCGAAAGAAGATAGAAAAAGGCAACATAAGGCGGAATTTAATTAAGAGGTAGAAAGGTTGTCAGTAAGAGAGGATAACTGATGAGACGAAGGGCAGCCTTGAGCTCCACTCTCTGTCCAGGAGAGTTGTGTGATAAAGGTCAGCATCCCACCCAGACAGTTAAGCCAATGTCAGCATTTCACCCAGACAGATAAGTTAAGGTCAGCATCCCACCCAGACAGTTAAGCCAAGGTCAGCATCCCACCCAGACAGTTAAGCCAAGGTCATCATCCCACCCAGACAGTTAAGCCAAGGTCAGCATCCCACCCAGACAGATAAGCCAAGGTCAGCATCCCACCCAGACAGATAAGCCAAGGTGAGCATCCTACCCAGACAGTTAAGCCAAGGTCAGCATCCCACCCAGACAATTAAGCCAAGGTCAGCATCCCACCCCGACAGTTAAGCCAAGGTCAGCATCCCACCCCGACAATTAAGCCAAGGTCAGCATCGCACCCGGCCATATAAGCAAACGTCAGCATCCCACCCAGACAATTAAACCATGGTCAGCATCCCACCCAGATAAGTAAGCCAAGGTCAGCATCCCACCCGGACATTTAAGCCAAAGTCACCATCCCTACCCGACAGTTAAGCCAAGGTCAGCATCGCACCCAGACAGTTAAGCCAAGGTCAGCATCCCACCCAGACAGTTAAGCCAAGGTCAGCCTCCCACCCAGACAGTTAAGCCAAGGTCAGCATCCCACCCAGACAGTTAAGCCAAGGTCAGCATCCCACCCAGACAGTTGGGCCAAGGTCAGCATCCTACCAAGACAGATAAGCTATGGTCAGCATCCCACCCAGACAGTTAAGCCAAGGTCAGCATCCCACCCAGACAATGGAGCCAAGGTCAGCATCACACCCAGACAGTTAAGCCAAGGTCAGCATCCCACCCAGACAGTTAAGCCAAGGTCAGCATCCCACCTAGACAGTTAAGCCAAGGTCAGCATCCCACCCAGATAGTTAAGCCAAGGTCAGCATCCCACCTAGACAGTTAAGCCAAGGTCAGCATCCCACCCAGACAGTTAAGCCAAGGTCAGCATCCCACCAAGACATTTTAGCCAAGGTCAGCATCCCACCCAGACAGTTGCTGAGGTCAGCATCCCACCTTGACAGTTAAGCCAAGGTCAGCATCCCACCCAGACAGTTAAGCCAAGGTCAGCATCCTACCCAGACAGTTAAGCCAAGGGCAGCATCCCACCTTCTTCATCTTTTACATATTCCTTGTCTTCTTTTTCTTCTCGTATATTCTCGTCTTTTCTTTGTCTTCAATGTCTTCTTCTTTTTGTCGTCTTCTTCATCTTCGTTTTCATCTTCGTCTTCTTTTTCGTCTTCTTCTTCGAGTTCTTCTTCTTCTTCGTCTTCGTCTTTTTCTTCGTCTTCTTCTTCGAGCTCTTCTTCTTCTTCGTCTTCGTCTTTTTCTTCGTCTCCGTCGTCTTCTTCTTGGTTTTCTTCTTCTTTGTCGTCTTCTTCGTCGTCTTCTTCGTCGTCTTCTTTCGTCGTCGTATTCGTCTCCTTTTTCGTTTTCGTCTTCTTTTTCATCTTCTTCTTAGTCTTCTTCTTCGTCGTCTTCTTCTTCGTCGTCTTCTTCTTCGTCGCCTTCTTTTTCGTCTTCGTCTTCTTCTTTGTCTTCTTCTTCGTCGTCTTCTTCTTCCTCGTCGTCTTCATTCTCTTCTTCGTCTTCTTCTTCGTCTTCTTCTTTGTCTTCTTCGTCGTCTTTTTCGTCTTCTTCGTCTTCTTCTTCGATTTTTTTTTGCTCTGGTCGAGTTTGTTCCTATTTTTTTTTTTTGTCTTATATTTAGGGGAGATTCTTTGCTCTGGTCGTTTTTTTTTATTTTTTTATTTTTTGCTCGGGTCTTTTTTTTTTTTTTTTTTGGTTTGGCCGGGTTTTTTTTTTTTTTTTTTGCTCTGCTCGTGCTGTTTTTTTTTTTTTCCTCTGGTCGTGTTATTATTATTTGTTTTTTTTGGTCTGGTCGTGTAGTTTTATTTGTATTTGTATTTTTTCGCTCTGGTCGTGTTGTTGTTCTTTATTTGTTGTATTTTGCTCTGGTGTTTTTTTTTATATTTTTTCCTCGTTTTTTTTTTTTTTGTTTTTTTTTTTGCTCCTGTCGGGTTTTATTGAATTTTTTTTTTGTTCGGGTCGTTTTTTTTTTATTTGCTCTGGTCTTTTTTTTTTGTCTGCTCTGGTCGTGTTTTTTTTGTTTTTTTTGCTCTTGTTTTTTTTTTGTTTTTTTTTGCTCTGGTCGTCTTGTGTTTGTTTATTTTTTTTTTGCTCTGGTCGTGTTTTTTTGTTTTTTTGCTCTGGTCGTGTTTATTTATTTAATTATTTTTTTTTGCTCTGGTCGTTGTTGTTTTTTGTTTGTTTTTTTGCTCTGGTCGTTGTTTTTTTTTGTTTTGCACTGGTCGTGTTGTATTTTTTTTATTTTTCCTCTGGTCGTTTTTTTTTTTTTTTTTTTGTATGGTCGTTGTTTTTTTGTTTGTTTTTTGCTCTGATCGTATTGTTGTTGTTTTTGTTTTGTGTTTTGTTTTTGCTCTGGTCGTGTTTTTTTTTTAGCTCTGGTTGTGTTGTTTTTTTCTTTTTTGCTCTCGTCGTGTAGTTTATTTTCTATTTTTTTTAATTTTGCTTTGGTCGTGTTTTTTTTTTTTTTTTTTGCTCTGGTCGTATTGTTTTTTTGCTCTGGTCGTGTTGTTTTTTTTGCTTTTGTTTTTTGCTCTGGTCGTTTTTTTTGTTGGTTTGTTTGTTTGTTTTGCTTTGGTCGTTATTTTTTTTTTTGCTCTAGTAGTGTTTTTATTTATTTATTTTTTTTTTTTTTGCTCTGGTCGTTTTTTTTTTTTTTTTGCTCTGGTCGTGCTGTTATTTTTTTTATTCCTCTGGTCGTGTTATTTTTTTATTTATTTTTGGTCTGGTCGTGTAGTTTTATTTGTATTTGTATTTTTTCGCTCTGGTCGTGTTGTTGTTCTTTATTTGTTGTATTTTGCTCTGGTCGTGTTGTTTTTGTTTCTTTTTTTTGCTCTGGTCGTGTTTTTTTTTTTGTTTTTTTGCTCTGGTCGTGTTTATTTATTTAAATTATTTTTTTTGCTCTGGTCGTTGTTGTTTTTTGTTTGTTTTTTTGCTCTGGTCTTTGTGTTTTATTTTTTTTTTGCATTGGTCGTGTTTATTTTTTTTTCTTTTTCCTCTGGTGTGTTTTTTTTGTCTGGTGTTTTTTTTTTTTTTTTTTTGCTCTGATCGTTGTTTTTTTTGTGTTTTTTTTGCTCTGGTCGTGTTTTTTTTTTTTAGCTCTGGTTGTATTGTTTTTTTTTTCTTTTTTGCTCTCGTCGTGTTGTTTAATTTTTATTTTTAATTTTTTTTTTGCTTTGGTCGTTTTTTTTTTTTTTTTTTTGCTCTGGTCGTATTGTTTTTTTGCTCTGGTCGTTTTGTTTTTTTTGCTTTTTGTTTTTTGCTCTGGTCGTTTTTTTGTTGATTTGTTTGTTTGTTTTGCTTTGGTCGTTATTTTTTTTGCTCTGGTAGTTTTTTTTTTTTTTTTTTTTTGCACTGGTCGGTTTTTTTTTGTTTTTGCTCTGGTCGTGAATTTTTTTCCTCTTGTGTTTTTTTTTTTCTCTGGTCTTTTTTTTTTTTTGCTCTGGTCGTGTTTTTTTATTGTTTTTTTTCTCTGGTCGTTTTTTTTTTTTTTTGCTCTGGTCGTGTTGTTTTTAATTTTTTTTATTTTTTTGCTCTGGTCGTGTTTTTTTTTTTTTTTTTTGGCTCTGGTCGCGTTTTTTATTTTTATTTTTGCTCTGTTTTTTTTTCCTCTTGTTTTTTTTTTGTTTTTTGCTCTGGTCGTGTTTTTATTTTTTTTGCTCTGGTCGTGTTTTTTCTTTTTTTTCTCCTCTGGTCGTGTTTTTTTTCTCTCTCTGGTCGTGTCTTTTTTTTTTTTTTTGTTCTGGTCGTGTTTTTTTTTCTCTGGTCGCGTTTTTTTTTTTTTTTTGCTCTGGTCGTGTTTTTTGTTATTTTTCCTCTGGTCGTGTTTTTTTTTTTTGCTCTTTTTTTTTTTGCTCTGGTCGTTTTTTTTTTTTTTTTGCTCTGGTCTTTTTTTTTTGTTTTTTTGCTCTGGTCGTGTTTTTTTTTTTTTTTGCTCTGGTCGTGTTTTTTTTTTTGGTTGTTGTTTTTTGCTCTGGTGTTTTTATTTTTTTGTTTTTGTTTTTTTGCTCGTGTCGGGTTTTATTTTTTTTATTTGCTCGGGTCGTTTATTTATTTTTTTTGCTTTTTTTTGTCTGCTTTGGTCGTTTTTTTTTTTTTTTTTTGGTCTGGTTGTGTTTTTATATTTTTTTGCTCTGGTCGTGTTGGTCTTTTTGTTTGTTTCTTTGCTCTGGTCGTGTTTTTAAATTTTTTTTTTTTGGTCTGGTCGCGTTTTTTATTTGTTTTTCTTTTTGCTCTGTTCGTGTCTTTTTTTTTTTTTTTTGCTCTGTTTATTTATTTTTGTTGTTTTTTGGGTCTGGTCGTATTTTTTATTTTTTTTTTTTTTGCACTGGTCGTGTTGTATTTATTTTCTTTTTTGCTCTGGTCGTTTTTTTTTTTGGTCTGGTCGTTTTTTTTTAATTATTTTTTTGCTCTGATCGTTTTTTTTTTTTTTTGCTCTGGTCGTGTTTTGTTTTTGTTTTTCTCTGGTCGTTTTTTTTTTTTTTTTTTTTTTTTGCTCTGGTCGTGTTTTCTTTTTTTGTTTTTTTTGCTCTGGTCGCGTTTTATATTTTTAGTTTTGCTCTGTTTATTTTTTTTGTTTTTTTTGTTTTTTGCTCTGGTCGTGTTTTATTTTTTTTTTTGCTCTGGTCGTGTTTTTTTTTCTCTCTCTGGTCGTGTTTTTTTTTTGTTCTGGTCGTGTTTTTTTTTTTTTTTTCTCTGGTCGCGTTTTTTTTTTTGTTTTTTTGCTCTGGTCGTTTATTTTGTTATTTTTCCTCTGGTCGTGTTTTTTTTTTTTGCTCTTTTTTTTTTTTTGCTCAGGTCGGTTTTTTTTTATTTTGCTCTGGTTTTTTTTTTTGTTTTTTTGCTCTGGTCGTGTTTTTTTTTTTTTTTGCTCTGGTCGTGTTTTGTTTTTGTTTTTCTCTGGTCGTGTTTATTTTATTTTATTTTATTTTTTTTGCTCTGGTCGTGTTTTCTTTTTTTGTTTTTTTTGCTCTGGTCGCGTTTTTTATTTATATTTAGCTGTTTTTATTTTTTTTTCGTTTTTTTTTTTTTTGTTTTTTGCTCTGGTCGTGTTTTTTATTTTTTTTTTGCTCTGGTCGTGTTTTTTCTTTTTTTCTCCTCTGGTCGTGTTTTTTTTCTCTCTCTGGTCGTGTAATTTTTTTTTTTCTGGTCGTGTTTTTTTTTTTTCTCTGGTCGCGTTTTTTTTTTTTTTGCTCTGGTCGTGTTTTTTGTTATTTTTCCTCTGGTCGTGTTTTTTTTTTGCTCTTTTTTTTTTTTGCTCAGGTCGTTTTTTTTTTTTTGCTCTGGTCTTTTTTTTTTTTTTTGCTCTGGTCGTGTATTTTTTTTTTTGCTCTGGTCGTGTTTTTTTGGTTGTTGTTTTTTGCTCTGGTGTTTTTATTTATTTGTTTTTGTTTTTTTGCTC
>NW_026111709.1:682500-785000 GCF_024679095.1 Eriocheir sinensis
GAAGGAAGGAAGGAAGGAAGGAGAATAAGATAGTTAATGGGATAAATAAATGAAGGAAGGATATTTAGAAAGGAAGACATGGGAATATGAATAACGTTCCAAGGAATGATGCAGAAAGAGAGGGAGAACAAAATATAAGTCACGACTATTTCATGAGCTTGTCTATAAGAGAGAACTAAAACGATGAATAACTGTGAGGTAAAGACAGCAAGGCGAGGAAAACAGGGAGTTGTATATCATGAGGTAGAGAGAGAAATGAGGAACAGCTGAGAGGATTAAAAGCTTATAAGAAGAGGAGGTGGTGGTGGAGGAGGACGAGGAGGAGGAGGAGAAAAAATATTTACAAAAAATATGGGGAAGAGAAAGAAAAGGAAGGAAGGGAAGGAAGGAGAGGAAGGAAAGGAGGAAGGAGGAAAAGGAAGGAAAGGAAGGAAGGAAGAAGAAAATAAAATATATATGTAAAATAAAGTTGATAGGGAGGAGAAGGAGAGAAAGGAGGAAGGAAATAAAATAAGTGGAGGGCGAGAAAAGGAGAAGGAAGGGAGATAAGTATTAAAGGAGGAAGGACAAAAGGAAGGAAAGGAGGAAGAAAGAAAGGAGGAAGGAAGGAAGGGAGGAAAGGAAGAGAATAGTAATAGTAATAATAACAATAATAATAATAATAATAATAATAATAATAATAATAATAATAATAATAATAATAATAATAATAATAATAATAATAATAATAATAATAATAATAATAATAATAATAATAATAATAATAATAATAATAATAATAATAATAATAATAATAATAATAATAATAATAATAATAATAATAATAATAGTAATAATAATATTATGTGTGTAATAATAATAATAATAATAATAATAATAATAATAATAATAATAATAATAATAATAATAATAATAATAATAATAATAATAATAATAATAATAATAATAATAATAATAATAATAATAATAATAATAATAATAATAATAATAATAATAATAATAATAATAATAATAATAATAATAATAATAATAATAATAATAATAATAATAATAATAATAATAATAATAATAATAATAATAATAATAATAATAATAATAATAATAATAATAATAATAATAATAATAATAATAATAATAATAATAATAATAATAATAATAATAATAATAATAAAGGAATAAAAATAGTAGATAATTAATCTCTCTCTCTCTCTCTCTCTCTCTCTGTAAAAATAATCCGAAATCTTTCTTCAGTTACATAAACAACAGAAAGGCGATCAAAAGTGGTATTGGACCTTTAACAAACAGCGACGGTGCACTAGTGACTGACAACCAACACATTGTAAACCTTTTAAACAATTACTTTTCCACGGTGTTTAATACTAACAGTCTTCCTCTCGCTACCACCAACACCAGAACTATTGTAAATCTCGAGCATGCATTGGCTAATTTTGAAATAACAACCGATGAAGTCCTTAAAGCTCTCCATTCACTTAAAACAAATAAAAGTCCCGGACCCGACAAAGTATATCCTATACTGCTTAAAGAAACAAAGAGCGAGATACTCTCCTCCCTCACTACCGTATTCAATATGTCATTGAGACAAGGCATCGTTCCTTCGGATTGGAAAAAGGCTAACGTGACACCGATTTTTAAGAAAGGAGACAAAAAAATACCAGGTAACTACCGACCCATTAGTCTAACTTCAATTGTAGGTAAGCTACTCGAGAGCATAATTAGAGACAGAATTGTGAGTTTCCTCGAAAGCCACTCATTAATTGGGGATTCACAACATGGCTTCCGTAACAAAAGATCCTGCCTGTAAAACCTACTGACCTTTTATAACGATCTCTTCTCAATTTATGACGTAACCAAATCAGTGGACGTAGTCTATCTTGATTTCCAGAAAGCGTTTGATAAAGTCCCACATCATAAATTACTTTATAAATAAAAGCAAAAAGGCTTTGACGGTCAAGTAAACCAATGGATCGCGAATTGGTTGAGCAACTGACAACAAAGAGTTGTTATTGACGGATTTCACTCAGAGTGGGCGCCGGTCACTAGTGGCGTCCCTCAGGGCTCGGTTCTTGGCCCAGTGCTCTTCATTATTTACATCAACGACGTGGATGTTGGACTCAATAATCGCATTAGTAAATTTGCAGATGACACAAAGATTGGTAACTCGGTTCTCACTGACGAAGACAGGCAAAGCCTCCAAGAGGATTTGCACAAAATTTCAGCTTGGTCGGATAAATGGCAGATGCCCTTAACGTAGACAAGTGCCAGGTCCTTCAAGTTGGAACAAAAAAATAAGAAGTTCGATTACGAAATACGCGGCGTTAAACTCACAAGCGTTCAATGCGTTAAGGACCTGGGGATTAAAATCGCGCCAAACCTCAAATTCTGACATCAATGCATCGATGCAGCACATAAAGCGAACAGAATGTTGGGCTTCATTAAAAAAAACTTTTTTATTCAAGAATAAAGATGTAATACTTCCGCTCTACAATAGTTTAGTCAGACCCCACTTGGAATATGCGGTACAGTTTTGGTCTCCCCACCATGCAAAGGACATTGCTAAATTTGAAGGTGTTCAGCGTCGAGCAACAAAAATGATCCCTTCCTTGCGCAACAAATCCTACGAAGAAGGGCTTTCCACCCTTAACATGTTCTCTCTTGAGAAACGTCTCCTCCGAGGAAAACTGATCGAATGTTTTAAAATACTTAATGGTTTCACGAATGTAGACAGAACAAAATTGTTTATGATCGATGACACTTTGCGAACGAGGAACAATGGCACAAAACTCAAATGTAGACAAGTAAATTCAGACTGCACCAAATTTTTCTTCACCAACGTTGTAGTGCGAGAATGGAATAAGCTCCCACCATCAGTGGTCCAGTGTAACACGATTGACTCCTTTAAAAACAAGCTCGACCGTCACTTCCTTGAACTTAATATTAACTAGAGTAGAAAAGCAACGTTTTGGAGCCATCTGATTAATGTAAAATCACTTAGGTTTAAGGACAGACCACCTAGTCTGGACCATGGGGTCTGTGTGGTCTGATTTTCTATGTAAATATATGTAAATCTTTCTCTCTCTCGTAATCTCAACATGCAAGCCGAGATAAAGAGAAGCTGAACTTAACTTACTCCTGAGTCGCACAGAAAGAACACGAGAGGCGGAGGAACAGAATTAAGAGCCAAGCAAGTGACTAATCTTGCGTGGCCTTTCAGTCTCCGGGAACTCCGCCGCGCCAGGACTTTCCTCGCTGGAGACACACAGCGGCGGCGAAGTATGGCCCGTTAAATTAAGCTGACTATGTAGAGAACTGGAGCGTGACGTTGTTCTAGTGTTTGGTGTGTCCTTGTTGTTGTTATTGTCTTTGTTGCTGTCTCTGTCTCTCTCTCACTCACTCGCACACGCACACACACACACACACACACACACACACACACACACATACACACACACACATAATTGCATTCAGTTTTCCTCATCCTGTTTAATTTCATACCATCTGTTTTTTTGTCTTCATATGCCGTTTTTTATCGTATGTGTTGTGTGTGTGTGTGTGTGTGTGTGTGTGTGTGTGTGTGTGTGTGTGTGTTTTCGCAAACTTCTGAAATTACATTGGATAAAAGCGTTTAGAGAGGGATTGAAAGGGAAGGAGTACATGTAGCATGACCAGAGAGAGAGAGAGAGAGAGAGAGAGAGAGAGAGAGAGAGAGAGAGAGAGATAGTCTAGGATCTGTTTGGACACCTGTCTTTGAGCGCCCGAGGCCGTGTAGAGACAAGCCTACGCATCGCGGGGCGTGGGGCAAGGGACGAGAGGAGCAGAGCCACACGAGCTGCCAGGCCCACCAGGCCGGGCGCCGCCACGTTGTAATCGTTTCCATACTGAGCTAATATAATAATTTATACTTTATATTAAAACTAATAAAGGTTATAAATGATCTCTTAAATAAGTTTTCAAATTAGTCTGTGATAGCTATATGTGCGTGGGTTATTGTTTTATAGAAAAAATTCAAACGAAAACTGCATAACAATCAAGGAGAGAGAGAGAGAGAGAGAGAGAGAGAGAGAGAGAGAGAGAGAGAGAGAGAGAGAGAGAGAGAGAGAGAGAGAGAGAGAGAGAGAGAGAGAGAGAGAGAGAGAGAGAGAGAGAGAGAGAAGTACACAGATAAAAGATAGCCAAGTTGATAAATGGGTACAAAATAAATATAGAGATAGATGGATAAGTAGATGATAAAATATAAATTTAAATACACTAATGTGTGTTCCTTGGTGGGTGTGGAGTAACTGCCGCCAAAGGGAAGAACTGGACAGGTAAAACTCCTCATCCGTTAGGAAAGGAAATCCTGACTTGTCTTCTTCCTAAGTTATAAATTATGGGAGTGGCTTAATCAGCCCTTGGTAGGTGTAGAGTAAATGCCTCAAAAGGAAAGAACTGGACAAGTAAAACCATTCATCCGTTAGGAAAGGAAATCCTGACTTGTCTTCCTCCTTATGGGTGTGCATTCTTCAGCCACTAGTGGGTGTGGAGTAACTGCCTCCAAAGGAAAGAACTGGACTGGTAAAACCATTCATCCGTTAGGAAAGGAAATCCTGACTTGTCTTCCTCCTTAGTAATGGCGGGAAGAGGCAGGAGAAGGCCTTGCGAACACGCCGGACAAGGGGCGCCTTCCTGGATGTCTCGCCCGCGTACATCCTGACCGGGTCTGCTGCCATGGCGCTGTCGGCCAGCACCTCCAGGCCGGGGTAGCGCGTGTGAGCCACACGCAGGCCAGGACGCGTCTCAGGACGTAGCCGAGGGAGAACACGTCCACGGGGGGCGAGCAGGGCGCGCCGCGCCGCAGCTCCGGGGCCATACAGGGCGTCCGGTGCGTGTGCGTGCGCGCGATGCGGAGTCCTGTGCCGAATGTCTTGGCCAGGCCGTAGTCAATGAGGGACACCTGCAGGCGGCCGTCGGCGCCTTGGTGCAGCACCACGTTGTCGGTCATGATGTCATTGTGAGCGTAGCCTTGGGCGTAGGGCTGCCGCACGTCCCGTGCCAGCGCCACGAAGACCGCCAGTTTGTCAGTGTCGCGGGGAGCAAGGTTGTTCAGGTCGCAGAAGGTGTTCTGGCCGCGGAAGGTGGTGAGCATAACGGGGAACCCAAAGCTGGTGCCCAAGGCATTGGGGGCGCCCGCCGCGCCGTCCAGGTCCAGTAGGATGTCAAACTCCCTGCGGAACATGGCGGCGAGGCGCTACTCCCTTGCCACCTTGAGGCAGCACAGGGCGACGCCAACCTCCACCAAGTACACTGTGCACGAGGCGCCGCGTCCCAGCACCTGCTTGTGCTCGGCCAAAAGCGTGTCGATGCGCTCCCTCGTCAGCACGAGGAGGGGGGTGGTGTGTGGGGGAGCCATGTCTCTGTCTCACCATGCCGTATGTGTGTGGCGATTTAGAGCCAGACCTCGGTTTTCGACGGTTAGTTTTGTTCAGCTCGGTTTAGCTTGGAGTTGAGGCGGAAAAAAAATTGGAGTCTAGATCTGGACGGCTGTCGCATGCACGAACACACGCACGCACGCACGCATGCACGCACGCATGTACACACACATGCACGCACGCACGCACGAACGCACACACACACACACACATACACGCAAGCACGAACGCACGCTGCACGCACGCACGCACGCAGGCAGGCAGGCAAACACGCACGCACGCACGCACACACACACACACACACACACACACACACACACACACACACACACACACACACACACACACACACACACACACACACACACACACACACACACACACACACACACACACACACACACACACACACACACACACACACACACACACACACACACACACACACACACACACACACACACACACACACACACACACACACACACACACACACACACACACACACTGTTGTTGGAATATCTGGTATTAGCTTATCGAGAGCGTGCGCTAATACTAAGAAATTTGTGAAAAAGTGGTAAAATCATTGCCTCTATTAACCAGTTTTCTATGGCTCTTTTAAACATATATTGCTAATAAATATGGGAGGAATATATATATATATATATATATATATATATATATATATATATATATATATATATATATATATATATATATATATATATATATATATATATATATATATATATATATATATATATATATATATATATATATATATATATATATATATATATATATATATATATATATATATATATATATATATATATATATATATATATATATATATATATATATATATATATATATATATATATATATATATATATATAAGCCCACCTCGCTGGGTGAGGTCAGGGAGGCTGTGGCCAAGTTGAGGGGTGGGAAGGCACTTGGTGCCTGTAACATCAGCGCGGAGCTGCTCAAAGCTGGAGGTGAGGCCATGTTCCATGGGTTGCATGCGGTCTTGACTGCCGTAAGACAGTCCGGTACCATTCCTCATGACTGGAAGAGGGGGTTGATCGTCACTATCTGGAAAGGGAAGGGGACCGCCAGGACTGCAACAACTACCGTGGTATTACACTGCTCAGTGTGCCAGGCAAGGTGCCTCCCCACCTATTACTGATGCGAATTCGCAGGTAGCTGCTGAAGCTACCCGAACAGTCTGGGTTCACGCCTGGTAAGTCAATAACTGATCGTATCCTAGCGCATCGCGTACTGGTGGAGCGCCGAGGTGAGTTTCGACAGGGGATGCGTGCAGCCTATGTCGATCTCAAGAAGGCGATTGATTCAGTGCATCGTGAAGCACTCTGGTATCTTCTGCGACTCCGTGGGATTCTTGCGAGGACTATTGGTCTGCTGACTGGCCTGTATTCTAGGACAGAGAGTGCTGTGAAGTGTGTGTGTGTGTTTGTGGGGTTTGGGGGGGGGGGGCTTGTCCAGCTTCTTTCCCGTGAATGCGGGAGTGAGGCGGGGCTGTGTCCTTGACCAATCTTTTTTCAACAATTGTATGGACTGGGTACTGGGCAGAGTTGTGGACCGGAGTCATTACGAAGCATCCATTGGCAATACCAGGGTCACTGACCTTGTTTTTGCTGATGATGCATTAATCCTGGCGGAGTTGCTGAAGGTTTTGGTGATGACTCTCGAGGCACTGAACGAGGAGGTGAAGCCTTTGGGACTCCAGGTCTCCTGGGCCAAGACCAAGGTACTGATGTTTTGTGGCTTGTTGGAAAACACAGTACAGTCTGTTCATGCGTGTGGCGAGGACGTTGAGATCTCGGAAAGTTTCACGTATCTTGGTAGCGTAGTTCATAACAACGGTCAGTCTTGCCAGGAAGTCTTACGGCGGATTGGTCTGGCCCAAGGTGTAATGGACTCGCTCAGCACGAGTATATGGCGTTGTCGATACCTATGCAAAAGAGCAGAGATTCGGATCTTCAAGTCCCTTGTGCTCCCTGTCTTCTTCTATGGTTGTGGGACATGGACACTAAACGGGGACCTGTAGACGCGGATTGATGTCTTTAATAAAGAGTGTCTACGCAGAATCATGGGGTATCACTGAAATGACTTTGTGTCAAACCGGCGACTACTCCATGAGACTGATTCGACATGGACGTTCAATAAGTAATGAGAAAATGTCAGGAGAGATACTATTTATTTTCATAAGCTTACAAAATTTTGTCTCCTTCAAAATAATTGCCTCCCACATCTACACACTTTTGCATGCGTCTCTCCCATTCCTGGAAGACCTCCTCAAAGTCCTTCTTCTGTAGTCCCTTCAGGTAACTTTCCGATGCCTCTTTCAGCTCCTCTGTTGACTGGAATCTGGTTCCCCTGAGGCTGTCTTTCATACATGGGAACATGAAGAAGTCGCAAGGAGCTAGGTCAGGGCTGTAGGGTGGGTGTTGTATCACTTTCATTCCCCTGTCGGCCATCCAAGTGGTCACCATGGTTGACTTGTGGCATGGGGCATTGTCCTGGTGGAACCACCACTGACCACTCCTCCACTGCTGAGGCCTCTTCTTCCTCATCTTCTCCCTGAACCTTTTCAGAACAGTAAGATAATATTCCTTATTGACAGACTGACCCTGAGGAACCCATTCAATGTGAATGAGCCCCTGGGAGTCAAAGAAAGGAATGACCATGGCCTTCTCTTGTGACTTGCTCATCTTTACCTTTTTGGGCCTGGGGGAGTTTGCGTGCTTCCACTGAGCACTCTGCCGTTTGCTCTCAGGGTCATAGGTGAACACCCAACTCTCATCACAAGTCACTACCTTATTCAGGAAAGCTGAATCAGCCTCTATCATTTCGAGAATGTCAGTGCAACATTCCACACGAAACTGCTTCTGGTCGTCGGAGAGGATCTTTGGCACGAACTTGGCACAGACTTTGTGAAGCTTCAGATCTTCGGTCAGAACTGTCTCTACTGTGCCAGTACTAATGCCAACAGCCTCAGATATCATCCTCACAGATATTCGACGGTCTTGCATCACTAACCTTTGCACTTCCTCAATGTTTTCCTCCTTGCGTGCACTTTTGGTGCTCCAGATCTGGGTTCATCTTCAACTTGTTCATTTCCTTCAGAAAATCTGTTAAACCACCGGTAGAAACTTGCTTGGCTCATCCTTTCATCCCCATAGGCTTCTTTTAACAATCCATAAGCTTCTTGTTTTGTTTTCTTAAGTTTAACACAAAATTTGATGGCGCAACGTTGCTCCATGTTTCCTTGCATCGTGACACGTGCTCGGAGATCGGCAAACCGGATCAGACTGGTTCCACCACAATCACCGCGGCGCTCAGACCTGCTAACATAGAAAGTTGCCAGTTGGTAATTTTATAGAGTATATGTATGTGTACTTCTCCATGAAAAAGTATTTTGATCATACCATATTTAATGTCTCTCCTGACATTTTCTCATTACTTATTGAACGTACCTATATTACCTGCATAGTCCGTCAACGCCAACTCCGGCTATACGAGCACGTGGGGGAGGCCAAGGGGATGCCTACGGAGTTCGTGGCTTGAGCAAGTCGACAGATCCTGCCGGGAGGTACTCGGGTTTTTTTTCTTTTTTTTCTACGTTGCAGCCTCTTGCGCCGGTAGGCTTCTTCCCGGTGGGGCCTGATGGTCGGCCCAAGTCTTCGCGGTGGGGCCTGATGGTCGGCCCAAGTCTTCGCGGTGGGGCCTGATGGTCGGCCCAGCCCGTTCTGGCGCAGGCGAGTGTTTATAGTGGCGCCATCTTGTATTGGCTCATGCTGCCCCCCGGAACTCGTTCTTGATTCGCTTGGACGGCTTCCTCTAGAGTCCGGGTTGATGGGTGGTCTTCAGGACAGCATGTGGGTAGTTTTAAGCCACTCGGCGGTGACTGAAAAATCCGAGGTGGTAGCGTAAGGATTCGAACCCTCGTCGTCCATCACGCGGCGAATGTGGGTCCAGTACGCTACCAGTTCGGCCTGCTTGGGACTCGTCCGAGGACCCCGGGCATAGCGCGTCGTGGGTGGATTAGGCGACGCGTCCCCGATGTATGCCCTCATTGATTGATTGATTGATTGATTGAATATATCTATATATATATATATATATATATATATATATATATATATATATATATATATATATATATATATATATATATATATATACATATATATATATATATATATATATATATATATATATATATATATATATATATATATATATATATATATATATATATATATATATATATATATATATATATATATATATATATATATATATATATATATATATATATATATATATATATATTTTAGCTTAAACTGGGCATAGGCGAGCCAAACCCAGTGTTAGTGCCAGATATTAGAAGAGGAAATTACGATGGGCCTCGAAGACATCATGAAGGGGTAAACTGGGATAATCTAGGGATTCATTAGGTCCAGAACTGTGGGTTGGAGAACCAGGAGAACCAAGTAGAAATGTCTTACAATAATTTAAATAGAGTAATATTAGAGGGTCAAGGACAGCATATACCACAACGAACACTTAGAAAAGAAAACAATGACCCTAAGTGGATGACTCGTGGACTAAAACACGAGATAGGTAAAAAAGGGAATTTATCAGAAAATAAAGAATGGTGAAACACATCTCAGGGGCCGGTACGTCGAACTATCTAGATTAGTGAAGAAGAACACCAGGATAGCAAAAAGGAATTATGAGATCAAAGTAGCAAATGAGGCGAAAAGTAATCCTAAGGGCTTCTTTCAGATGTATTGAACAAAAACACGGGAGAAAATTGGGCCGCTGAAAACAAACACAGGGGAGCTAGTAGAAAATTACGAAAATATGAGCACATTGTTGAACTACTACTTCTTTTCAGTATTCACACAAGAAGATCGAACGACTATTCCGGAAAGGGTTCAAGTGTACGAGGGCGGGGATGGCAATAAATTGAGGGATATAATCATTACAAGACAAATAGTTCAGGATGAGATAGATAAGCTTAATAAGAATAGGTCGCTTGGTCCTGACGGGATATTTCCGAGGGTATTAAGGGAATTAGCTGTTGTACTCAGTGACCCATTAACCGACATCTTTAAGATGTCGGTAAATACTGGTTATGTGCCCAGCCTATGGAAAATAGCTAATGTGACGCCGATTTTCAAAAAAGGGGGACGGGTCAGCTGCTTCAAACTATCGCCCAATTAGCTTAACATCGGTTATAGGCAAGATGCTGGAGTCCATAATAGCCAGGATCATTCGGGAGCATCTAGCGAAACATAGCTTAATTCACGACTCGCAGCATGGGTTCACGAAAGGTAGATCATGCCTCACCAATATCTTGTCCTTCTACAATAAAGTATTTGAGGCGGTAGACAGAGATGAAAATTATGATGTAATCTATCTTGATTTTAGTAAAGCGTTTGACAAAGCTCCTCACCAACGACTGTTGCTTAAATTACAGGCTCACGGAGTAGAGGGTAAAGTTTTGAACTGGGTCAAGGCGTGGCTTAGCAATAGGAAGCAAAGAGTGCAGATCAATGGTAAAAGATCTGACTGGGGATGTGTTATGAGTGGGGTTCCACAAGGTTCGGTATTAGGTCCACTTTTGTTTATTATTTATACCAATGACTTATATACAGGATTTAGTATTGATGTCAGTAAGTTTGCAGGTAATACCAAGATCGGTAGAGTAATAGAGTCGGATCAGGACACCAGTATTCTCCAGGATGAACTAAACAGATTGTATGACTGGGCGGATAAATGGCAGATGGAGTTCAATGTAGGGAAGTGCAGTATTCTGAGTGTAGGTAGGAGCAACCCCTCTCACAACTATTGCTTAAATGACACTCTCATAAGCAGGTCTGGGTGCGGGAGAGATTTAGGGGTCTTAGTGAGTTCTGATCTCCGTCCAAGGGCACAATGCATTCAAGCTAGAAATCGAGCAAATAAGGTACTCGGATTTATTTCAAGGAGCGTAAGCAACAGCAGCGCTGAAGTCTTCCTCAAACTATATTTAGCATTAGTTAGACCCCATCTTGATTATGCGGCTCAGTTCTGGTTACCTTACTATAGAATGGATATCGAAATGTTAGAATTAGTGCAGAGGAGGATGACTAAGATGATTCAAGGGTTGAGAAACTTGCCATACGAGGAAAGACTCAAACAGTTAAACTTGCATTCTCTAGAAAGGCGAAGGGTGCGTGGAGACATGATCGAGGTTTATAAATGGATGAAGGGCTTTAATAAGGGAGATATTCATAAGTTTTTTTTTTATTAAGAGAACCGGGTAGGACACGAAGTAATAGGTTTAAACTGGATAAATTCAGATTCAACAAGGACATAGGCAAAAATTGGTTTACTAACAGGGTTGTGGATGAGTGGAATAGGCTTAGCAGTCATGTGGTGAGTGCCAATACAATTGTCACATTCAAAAATAGACTAGATAAATTAATGGACAGCGATATTAGGTGGGGTTAGATACACGGGAGCTTAGTCTCAAAGGAGCTGCCTTGTATAGGCCAACCGGCCTCTTGCAGACTCCAACGTTCATATTTTTTTTCTTTTGTTAATAAAGGAGTACAAGCACGTACATTAGAACCGAATCAACGTGCTTTGTATGTACTGCGTGGCTCATACCTGGAATTTGGTGATCGTAGATGCAGCGAAATCCTTAAATTATGCCATTGATTTTTTGGGCATCATCAACAGAATGTTTGTGATATTTAGCTCATCTACATCTCGATGGGCTATTCTTGAAGAATGTTTGCCTATTACAGTTAAAGGTCCATCATATAACAGGTGGGAGTCACGAACTGAAGCTGTTAAACCACTCCGATATCATATGAAGGAAATTAACAATGCCTTATCAGTGCTGAGAGAATATGCTCTCGAGAAAAAAGATGGCGTGGCCACAGGAGCAGGTGCACTCTTGGACATATTGAGCTAATGGCCATTTCTATCAGCAATTTGCATATGGTATGACATTTTATTTCATATCAATAAGACCAGCAAGCTTATTCAGTCATCAGACATAACAATTGGTGTGTTGCAGGCAGGGGTGACTACTACTATGGCATTCTTTGAACAGTATCGCAATACAGGGTATAATACAGCTGTTCTTAATGCATCGGAAATAGCTGAGCAGGTGGATGTAGCAAAAGTATTTCCGCAGACGCGTACACGAAGAAAAAAAAGCATGTTTGACTATGTGTCGCAATGAAAGTATCTTATCTGAGGATAAAAAAAAATAAAAAAATGTCAGTTCTTCTTTGTTGTAGTAGATGAGGTTATATCATCCGTCACCTCGGGAGTTAGTCAGCTTATGGAGTGGCATAACCTGTTTGGCTTTTTGTACAATACGAAGCAATTCAAGCAGTGTATTGACGAAAACAAGCTTCACACTCGATACAAGAAATATGAGGAAATAATGGGAGACATTGATGCACCTGAACTGGAAATGGAGTTGAGACATTTCATTGCTGTTGTCAGTAGAGAAAAAAACTCTTGCTACTGCTAAAGATTTCTTAACATATATTTGTAGTAATAATCTTCAGGAAATATACCCAAACACTGGAATTGTGTTGAGGGCTATGTTAACAACTCCAGTTACTGTTGCAAGTGCAGAGAGAAGCTTTAGTAGAATGAAAATAATAAAAAAAATATTTTGCGGTCAACAATGTCAGATGAGAGGCTCTCTGCTCTAGGAATCATCTTCATTGAACATGATGTTGCTAGATCTCGTGATTTTGATGCTTTGGTTAATAAGTTTGCAGACCACAAAGCTCGAAAAAAGCCTTTTAATGATCGTTTTGCATTTAAATTATCATACTTTGTTAAGAGAAACATTATTTTTGTACTCTGATAGGCCTGCTTATCAGTCGTGCCCCCACGTTGTGCCCGGCTCAGCGCCACTTAAATATATAACATCATCATTCGTTGTTTTTAATAGCTGTACTCCTTACTATTACTGAAAAAAAATGTAAAACTCGGTTGTCTGTATGGGGCCCCACAGAAGTTTTTCTTTTTTGGGGGGGCTCACTACTTCTTGCTACTGCCCTGGTTATTACTGGCATACATTGTGACGAAAACGTCCTAGTACAGAGCGAAAAAACATACTGGGGTTTCTATACTAGGACCTTATATCAAGTTAAGATATACAGATAAAATAGGAAATAAGATGATAGTAAACGATGCAATATAAAACCTAGATCTTGAAAATATAAGACATAAGGTTTTCCGTAAACAAGAATAAAATGATATAATACTAATAAAATAGCAATGTGCGTGCACGTTGTCGTAAGATAATATAATAGCCATATACAAGAATGTTGTCATAAAACGTATAATAACATAAAGAAATATCATATACATGAGTGTAGTCACGACTTGGAGAAAGTCTGTTCGTTAAAAAATAAAATAAATATATTTGGCGTCCTTCACGTGATCAGGTAGGCTGTTTAGGTCCAGCTACCAGTAGATACCTGTCTCCTATACAAGTTCTAGTTTTGGGAACAAGTAGTTGGTGTTGATGTCTTGTGTTGACATCGTGAGTCTCACTCACCTTAGGGAGCGAAAACAACCAACCCGGCAATCTTTTACTCATTACATTATTCACAGTGATTCCCGACTCGTACTTGTACATATCACATATCTTCAGCCACCTTAGCTCCCCTATATATGGTGTTGCATGGTCAAATTTATTGCCACCAAGCGCAACTTTGGCTGCAAAATTTAGTTTTTTTTGCACCTGCTGGATATGGCATCCTCCACTATTTCCCCATATCTTTAATCCGTACTTTATGATGCTCAACACGAAGGATTGAATTAAAATGATTATGGTAAGGAAGGCGCGGGAAGGTTAATTTGTAATGACGACATGGATTTAAAAATACACGACAAAATGATATGGTAGAAAATCTAGTGAAAAGAGCTCAGGGGATAAGTTAGGAGGTTTAACCATCAGAAAAACGTTAATTAAATGAAGATGAGGGAAAGGAGGGACTAAAAATAGGAAGAACAGTTAGGAGAAAAAAGTTAATGAGCGAATTGTCTCGTTGTGGAAAAACTGGTTAAATAAAAAAAAAGGAAAAAAAAAACAAAGAGCAGGGGAAAAAAGTAATGAGATGAGGAAACATTTGATGAAGTATCCGAAGGAGGAGAAGCGAAGCTGTTCAGAATGAGCACAGTCAGGTAGGAAAAAGAAGGAAAAATACATAGTAGAGAAATTATGAAAAAAAGATAAAAAAAAAAATGAGGACAAAAAATAAATGGGTTGAGATAATGTTAGATAAGTTGATTGACAGAAGAAAAGTGAAGTTGTTGAAACAGTAAAGTGAAGAAAATGGATGAAAATAGAAAGTTAAACGATGAAGAAAAAGTTGAAAAAAAGTTAAAAATAAAAAAAAGTAAATGGATTGATGAAAGTTTAGAAAAGAGAAGTTGTTTAAAGGAAGGAGTAAAGTGAAATAATAAAGAAAAAAAAACAAGATGGAAAAGAGAAGGAAAAGAAGACAAAAAGAAGAAAAAAGAATTAGCTGAAGTAGTTTGTGGGTCATCTCGGGTCGGCAAAGGCTGATTCACACCATACGTAAAATGACCGGTCCGTACCGCACCGTTCCGGACGACAAAATATTCTTCAATGGGAAACCCAGTGTTGTGTTCACACTGCTACGGACCTGCACGTCCCCGGCGCGGACTGTCACAGCCACTTGCCGGTCGGGATTGTCGGCGAGAATATTTTGCAGGTCCGCGCCGGTACGGCCCGGCCCGGAGCCTGTCAGTGTTGGATAGTGTGAACACACTTCCGTCACCATGCAGCAAAGCGGACAGGCGTGGCTTCGGGGAGCGTAGCACCGCATTCATTCATTCATTCTCTCTCTCTCTCTCTCTCTCTCTCTCTCTCTCTCTCTCTCTCTCTCTCTCTCTCTCTCTCTCTCTCTCTCTCTCTCTCTCTCTCTCTCTCTCTCTCTCTCTCTCTCTCTCACCCTTTGAAAACAATGTGTCAGCCTATTGTATTAATTATAAACCTATCTATATATCTAAGTGTTGGCGAGGAGAAATGGTAGTGAAAAATAAACAATCATTCTAGTATTACCGTAAAGGCAGAGTAAGCATATGTAAGTGTGTGTCTGTGTGTAGGTATATGGGGGGAGACAAGAGTCAAAGAGGGGTCTACTACTATTGCTCTATTCATCACCATAAATAGCATCTTAGATACACTAGCATGCATAATGGCACCGAAATGGAGCCCCCTCAATGTTGCATTTGTTCCTCTCGAAATCAAAACTGTGTTCAGTGCTCGTGCGTAAGACGAGGCCAGCCCTGTGTGAACTGTAAGAGAGGTGGAGATTGTCGAAACTCAAACCCTCAACGGCAGGATGTGGAAAATGAGGAGCAACCAGAATGGGTGCTGGGTGGACAGGCCAATGAAGGCGCTGGAGATGATCAGGTGGATGGGGGTGCAGGTGGCGAGAGACATAGGCAGGGTGACCAGGGTGAGGACGCCTCGCGCGAGCTCCGCTTCTGGCAGAGGTGGACACTCGAGGAGACAGAGGAGTGGGTGCGAGACGCTTACAGTCATGTGGTAACGTTTACTCCCAATAACGTATTTGAGGCCCCGAGATGTAACGCCACCAAAACCTTGATAGAGGAGAAAACCTCATTAGAGCGTACAACAACTCCACGCAAATCGCCCCCTACGCTTTAAAGATTATGGTCATACTACCGCACCTCATATGCCAACAGACTCACAAAAAGTCGAAACAATCTGAGGACGTGAAGGCGGTACAAAGAAGAATGGAGCTGTGGAGGAAAGGGGACGTCCGGAAGCTACTTGACGAGGCTAAAACACTGCAGGAGAGACTAGGCAGACGTAACAGTCGCAAGAAGGACAGTAACGACAGGGCTAGAAACTTTGCTGACAAGATGAGACAAGGCAAAGTGGCCATGGCAACTAGATCACTGTCAATGGAAGATGAGGCAGCGGGAGTCCTTCCCATGACGGAAGAGACACGCCAGATCCTTAAGGACAAGCATCCAGATGCTAGACCTGCACACCCAGAAATGAAGTTCCTTGGGGACTACACCCCGCCGCATCGAGTTGTCTTCGACCATATCAGCGGTGACGTGATCTGGACGCACGCCCTTCACACGCAGGGAGCGGCTGGACCATCAGGCTTGGATGCCAAGGGGTGGAAACACCTCCTCAGTAAGAACATCTTTGGTAATCCAGCTGTGGATCTTCGCGACGCAATAGCCGCCCTAGCAAGAAAATTGGCGTCAGAGAATTGCCAACACCTCGAGCCTTTGATGGCCTGCCGGCTCATCCCGCTGGATAAAAAACCAGGCTGTCGCCCCATCGGGATGGGGGAGGTGCTCAGGAGGATCATATGCAAGGCTGTCATGGAGGTGGTGAAGGACGATGTGAGGAAGGCGGTGGGAAACCTCCAAGTGTGTGCGGGTCAGCAGGCTGGATGTGAAGCGGCCATTCACGCCGTCAGGAAAATGTTCGAAGACCCAGAATGCGAGGCGGTGCTGATGGTGGACGCTGTAAATGCGTTCAACAACATCAATAGGGAAACAGCACTGCACAACATCAAAATCAAGTGCCCTATATTCGCCCAATATATTGAAAATACATACAAGGAACCTGCCAGACTGTTCATCAGCAGTCATAATGACCAACGACTTGGAGACCCGGTGGCCATACAATCCTCAGAGGGCAGCACCCAGGCGGACCCAGGGGCCATGGCAATGTTTGCCCTGGGAATGATGAAGCTGCAGGACATCATCCGCCATGAAAACACCAACGTCAAACAGGTGGCGTATGCGGATGACCTCACCGGGGTAGGAAAGTCTGCAGACCTCAGGAAATGGTGGGACCTCGTCAATGAACACGGCCCTAAAATAAGGTACCGTCCCAACGCCACGAAGTCTGTGGTGATTGTAAAACCAGAGGCATACGATCGGGCCAAAACAGCATTCCAGGGCAGTAACGTGAAACTGTCAGTGACTGGCGAAAGACACCTCGGGACAGTCATTGGAACAGCTGAATACAGAACCGAATATGTGAAAACAGCTGTAAAGCGCTGGGAGTCCGAACTGCAGAGGCTGAGCGAGATCGCCAAAACAGAACCGCAGGCAGCCTACGCAGCATTTACGTACGGTGTCAAGCATAAATGGAACTACCTCATGAGGACAGTTCCTGATGTTGCTCCGTTACTAAAACCTCTGGAAGATGCTATCAGAAACACCTTCATACCGGCGATAGCAAATGGGAGATGTCCCAGTGACCAGGAGAGAAGATTGCTGGAGTTGCCGCCAAGAATGGGTGGGCTCGGCATCACCAACCCGCAAAATCTGGCTGAGTCTGAATTCGGGAACTCAATCCGAATCACAGCCTCCTTGACCGGATATTTTACCAATCAAAATGAAAGGGGGGAAGACAACCCTCAAGATATTAGGTCACTAAGGAATGAAATCTCCATAAACAAAGAAGAAAAACAGAGAGACACTCTGAGTGACCTAATGAGAGAACTCCCAGAAGACACAAGGAGGAGGGCAGATATTGCACAGGAAGTGGGCGCTTCAAACTGGCTAACCACACTACTTTTCAGGGCAAAAGGCTTCAACTTAAACAAAAAATAATTCACTGATGCCCTTGCCCTCAGGTATGGCTGGCCCGTGGATGGGCTCCCAAACATGTGTAACTGTGGCTCACCCTTCAACCAAAATCATGCCATGACATGCAAGAGAGGAGGTTTCGTCTGCATGAGACACGATGAAGTAAGAGACGTAACAGCTCAGATGCTGAAAGAAGTCTGCCACGACGTGACTGTGGAGCCCATGCTGCTCCCTCTGCAAGGCGAACACCTCGCCAGACGCACCGCTAATGTTTCGAACGAAGCACGAGTGGATGTTAGCGCCAGAGGGTCTTGGACTCGTGGACAAAGGGCATATTTTGACATAAGGATCTTTGATCCCATGGCCCATTGCCACAGAGAACTGACCCTTGATGCAGCCCACAGAAGAAACGAACAAGAAAAGAACAGAGCATATGAAGAAAGAATACATAATGTGGACCAGGGCTCCTTCACCCCGGTAGTATTCACGACGGCAGGAGGGATGGGACCAAGGGCGCAGAGCTTCTACGCAAGACTCGCCGAAACACTGGCGGATAAGCAACAGCAGCCAAGAAGCAGTGTGGTCGCCTCGATGATATGCAGGCTGTCCTTCTCCCGCCTGAGGTCTGCCTTGGTCTGCCTGAGAGGAACCAGGTCACCTGCACCCAAAACCACCCGCATTGCTGACCTGGTCTTTGAGGCGACGGTGGTTGATAGTCGTATCAACCACAAGCTCTGTTAGCTTAAAAATAATATGTCTAGTAAGGTTTGTAATACTAAATAAAGATGGTTGTCGGCCACAGTCATTGGCGGGGTGGGGCCAATGAATTGCTTTGTGAAAGGATATGAGAGAATATACCGCTCACAACGCAACTTTAATAGATGGAGGCCTGTATTATACTGTAGTAGTAGTAGTAGTAGTAGTAATATTAGTAGTAAAAGTAGTAGTAGTAGTAGTAGTAGTAGTAGTAGTAGTAGTTGTAATAGAAGTAGTAATATTAATATTAATAGTAGTAGTAATAGTAGTAGTAATAGAAGTAGTAGTGGAAAGAGTAGTAGTAGCAATAGCGGTGTTAGTAGTAATAGTTGTTATCGTAGCAATAGTTGTTGCTGATATTACTGTTGTAGTATAGGTATTATCATTTCCTGCTGTTGTCGTTGTCATTGTCATATTTACACATGGACAAAACTTTGATAATGTCATCGGCTTAACTACAAGGGACGGAAAATAAATAGCTTGATGCTTTCATTGTATTACATTTCGGTATATTTTCATGAATTATCTCCATTTGCTCATCTTGAAATTTAGCTCCCTTATTCTCCTATCGTACGTAGTGACTCTCTCTCTCTCTCTCTCTCTCTCTCTCTCTCTCTCTCTCTCTCTCTCTCTCTCTCTCTCTCTCTCTCTCTCTCTCTCTCTCTCTCTCTCTCTCTCTCTCTCTCAGTCCGTCAGTCAGTCAGTCAGTCAGTTAGTCAGATAGCCAGTCAGTTAGATAGTTAACCATTCACTCATTCATTCAGTCAGTCTGTTAGCTATTCATTCATTTAGTCAGTCAGTCAGTCAGTCATTTAGTCAGTCAGGCAATCAATCATTTTTTTTTACGTAGCCACAGAGTCAGTCAGTCAGTCAGTCAGCCAAATCAGTCAGCCATTTATGCATTAGTTAGTCTGGCAGTCAGACAGTTACGTAGGTAGTCAGACAGCTAGTCAGTCAGTCAGTCAGTCAGTTAGTCAGTCAGTCAGTCAGGCAATCAGTCAGTTATTTTCGTAGCCACACAGCCAGCGAGTCAGTCAGTCAGTCAGTCACTTACATCAGCATGGTCAGCTAGTCAAGATAAGTCAGTCAGTCAGTCAAGGCATTCAATCAGCCATTCTTACACTAAGTCAGTCACTCCAGCAGGGAGCGCCATCAAATCCCGGAGTCTGCCTTACAAAAATCCCGTTTTCTATCGTGTGCCGGGGCGGGGCTAAGGCCAGCGTGACCTTGAGGGCGGCGCAGGGATGAATGATGGGCCTTTAAACTCTGCCATGCATGCCGGACCCGAGCCAGTCGCGGCGCCCTGAATCACGCGTCACCAGCTACTTCGGGGGTCATGTTGGTAAACCTTTCGGCGTCCAGGCACACACACTGGGCAAGGCTGTCGTGGAGTGGTGGGCGCGTCCAGGGGTAGTTTACGGCCCTGGCGGTAGTCTGACGAAGCCTCTGTGATGGGATCTTGAAAATACTCCGGAAAACTCGATTACTCGCCTTCGTGGCCTTTGTAAACGTTTGTTGTGAGGTGGAAAGCGTTAAGAATACGAGACTCAGGTCGGCATTGTCAGACGCTTCCGCCTCTCACATCAACTTTTTCAAGGCCCAAAGAGGACATTAATCGGGCTCTAATGAGTGTTCGTTTAGGCTGATGGAACAAAAGAAGGGTCAGACTACCACCAGGGTCATGAAACTACTCCGGGAAATGCCCACAACTCCTACGGAAGCCTTGGCAAACGTGTGCGTGCTTGGGCGACGAAATGTTGATCCCGAATTCTTGAACGTATCAGCCCCCATGGCGACTATTTCCCAAGGCCGCAGGGAAGATCAGCTGGATGATCATGCGCGATTTTCCCGATCAAGATGCGTAAGTCATGAGCAAGTCTGAGGGCCTTATTTTTAACAGTATCCGGCTGCCATTACTACTTCCTCAGAGAGGATTAACCGGGCTTTCATGGGTGGTTTTCCAGTTCAGGGTGCAGCAGAGGTCGTGTAAACCTATCACCAGCATCACAAAACAGTCCACGGAAAGCCCAGCAACTTGTAAGTACGAGAGGCTTATCAAACAAGAGAACTGAGGGGCCAGACGCTTGAAATAGACACTTAAGCGGATAGAGTGATTAGAAAGACTGGTTTCTACTCTCCGAAATGTGTAAATACATCTACACTGCAGGGAAATGGGTAGGCATAGAGATTAGAGCACACAATGAGACACACACACACACACACACACACACACACACACACACCGTCAGCTGTAAACAGACACACACACACAGTGCTGCAGGGATGGGTCAGTAAGGCTGCACGGCACGTATTCTTAACGCATCGGCGCCTCGGTTCGCCTGTTTAAAAGCCTCTCGTAGAAGTTTCAGGGTTTTCACGGACTGTCTCGTGATCCCGGTGACAGTCATACACGACCTCTGCACCCTCAACGGGACACCCCCGTGAAAACCCAGTTAATCTTCTCTGTGGGCTTGGAAAATAGTCCTAATCTGAGCCGAGACGTATAGGAATATGGAACGAACTCACTTCAACCTCGTTTACAGTCTCTCTGTAGATTAGGTAACGCACACACCAGCGGCTTTGAAACAGGCGTAAAAGTAGCTACGTATAGTGATTGTAAGGCTGGTTTATATGTCTATAATGCTCTCTCTCTCTCTCTCTCTCTCTCTCTCTCTCTCTCTCTCTCTCTCTCTCTCTCTCTCTCTCTCTCTCTCTCTCTCTCTCTCTCTCTCTCTCACACCTTCTCCACGCTGGGCTTAGTGAACGTAAGGAGGAACGGCTTGCAATTTTCCTTCCTAAGTCTGTCAATGACGAGCGCGAGATATTCATTCACTTCCTCTGAGACCCAACCTGCGAAGGGGAAGGTGAAGTATTGCATGGGAGGGCGAGGCTGTCATCGGGGAGTTCCGGGCTAAGGACACACGGGCACCTGATAGAAAGGGGGAAGGTGAAGTATTGCAAGGGAGGGCGAGGCTGTCAACGGGGAGCTCCGGGCTAAGGACACACGGGCACCTGATAGAAAGGGGGAAGGTGAAGTATTGCATGGGAGGGCGAGGCTGTCATCGGGGAGTTCCGGGCTAAGGACACACGGGCACCTGATAGAAAGGGGGAAGGTGAAGTATTGCATGGGAGGGCGAGGCTGTCATCAGGGAGTTCGGACTAAGGACACACGGGCACCTGATAGAAAGGGGAAGGTGAAGTATTGCATGGGAGGGCGAGGCTGTCAACGGGGAGCTCCGGGCTAAGGACACACGGGCACTTGCTTAAGCAAGAACAATAACTTGTAACATATATATTTCTGTTGCAACTTGGGGGCAGACAATGAAAGCGACGGACAATGAGGAAAGAAACACTCGTCGTTGGCCGTCTGTTTACCTGTCTGTTTTTTTTCTTACCGAAATACCAAAAAATCTGATGAATATATTTACCAGTTCCACATGGGTGAACATCCCAAACATTTACACAGCTCCCTCCACACACACGTGACGGCCGTGCTGCGTGCGCCAAGTGCCGGAGGCGGTGACAGTGAAAACGTGTAAGAAAGTATTAAGGGTTATGATTATTTTCCAGTTATCATTCCTCCATTTTTCGCACTTCTTGAAAAAAAATACGTTAATCAGAAATAGAAAAAAAGTCTGGATATAAACTGTAAAACTTAATCTGTTGTTTGCTCAGCACGCAAATGAAAATTGAGCTGCTTCTCCTTCACAGATTTAAGTAGAAAGTTAATTAGTACGTACCACGCACACAAACACACTCACACACACAATAAAACTTCCTTTCTGTGTGTGTGTGTGTGTGTGTGTGTGTGTGTGTGTGCTTTCCTCATCACGTCTGATAATGAAGACGTTGAGGATTGTTTCGACACAGCCACTCAGCGCGGCCGGTCGGCTTAGAGAGAAAGGCGGCGACTCTCTCCTCACTCTTCATAAATAAAAGCGGATCAGCAAAGTAGCTTCTCCCGCGACGCCGCCGATGAACAACTCTGTGGGGGGCCCTACCTGCCCGCCGCGCCCCGCCAAGCTCCCACCTCGCCCCCACCCCCGGTTTCAAATGAAGTATTTATGGAGAAACTACTCACTGCCCGTAACTCTTGGACGCTTCTTCACACACAGCCTTCTCCAAGGTATGCGATAAATACATTACTGCGAGAAATGTTTTCACCGTAACTCGTTTGGCTTTCCTTCATTCCTTGATTGCGGGGAAAGTTCAGGAAAGTATAGAATTATGTAACCATCACCGTCACAGCTCGCCGCCCTTTCCTCTCCCCGCTGAAAGCTTGAGAAATGTGTGGTCGCCTCATCCCAAACGCCAAATAAAATAACGCCAACTTTTTGAAGCCTTCCTTTAGTAGGCGCCAGACGTAAGGAATTCGACGGGAAGTGTCGACTGGATTCGGCGGTCAGTAAGGAATTCTAAGGATTATTTATATTTTTTTCTTACCGGTGAAGAGGTATGGATTAAGTCGGGAGGTTGCAACTCCCGGGGATCTGCTTAATAAAATCAACCTTTCATTGAGGGAAGTCGACCTCGGTAGGTAGATAAGGTTAAGCTGACAGTAAGGTTGTGGCTTAATGTCAGACTTCTCGGTGTGCCGCGGATTATAGGCGAGATAAGTGGAGGAATCACCCACGGCCGCCTCCTGCCTCCTTACTCGTCGAATGATCAAGGGGCAGGAACCTCTAAGGCGATGGCAGATGTATTGTTAGACTTAGAAAAGAGTCAGAGTTCAGTGCGAACCTTGTGTAACCTGTTAGTGAGAGGGGAAAGGGGTCTGAAGGAAGGAAGGAAGATTTGATAAAACTAAAGAGTGGAATTTGATTGGAATAAACTTACATGACTCAGCACTGGAAACTTCATTGGCTAACTATGATGAAGTTTTCGTAAGTGCTGGTGAGACCCCGTTAATTACTGCTTGGTGGAATTTCACGGTCGGGAGGTGAGGTTGGCTCGCCCTACAAGTAACGCTGAAATAATAAGTTTCTTTGAAGTCGGCCGCACACCGGAGCAATTTGTTCACGAACTGCATAATAATATGTAAACTTTTCCCCAGTAAAAATGATGAGTTACCTTTTGTGTTGTAATATTAACTTAAACGCACATGGGTGGTTTTCATCCCCCCCCCCCCCCCCCCTAAGCATTCTTCTCTGTTTTCCCGGTATTTTATCTCTATAGACCTACTTGGTACTTTGGGAGACCAAAAATAAATAAACACTTATAAGCATCTAACAGATAATTCTTTCCGTTGCAGGTGCCAAGATGGCGGCGAGCCCTTGCCGTGGTGCAGGGCGTGGCGTCCAAGGGGTACTGGCTGCTCCTGCTGCTTCTCTTGCTGCTGCTTTCGCCACCACAGGCCGCCGCCGGGCCCCCCGCGGAGAGCCAAGGTGAGTCTCCGCCCGTCACGCCAGAGGAGGTGCCGGCCGTGGAAGTCTTGGGGCAGGAGGAGTATAGTTACAATACCAGCAGCGTCCAGGGCGACTCTCCGCTCCTGCCTGACGACGCCGACGATTTCCTTCCGCCCATCATATCAACGGAGGCGCCCTTGGAGAACCCGAGTCCGCCAGGTGAGGTGCGGCTGCCTGGCCCGCCCGCTGCTGCCTGCTGTCTCGCCGCACGGCCTCCACTAACACCTGACTCGGGCGGCGCTGGGGATGCGGGTGGTGGTTGTATTAATGGTTGTTGTTGTTGTTGTTGTTGTTGTTGTTGTTGTTGTTGTTGTTGTTTGTGGTGGTGGTGGTGGTGGAGGTGGTACTATATAGTGCTGGTAATGGTATTGTTGTTGGTACTAATATTGGTAATGATATTCCTGTTGATATCAGTGGTGTTGATGGTGGTAAGATTAATATTGTCATTGGTATTGGAATTTTATGGTTTATGGAGGTAGTGATGATAGTGATGGTGGAAGTATTTTGTGTGATAGTTGGTGGTGGTGGTCATGTTGCCGCTACTGCTTGTGGTGGGGGCGGGTGACAGGGCTGTTGCTAAACTATAAAGGAATAGATAGAATATTCTTAATTCTTTTGAATGGCAACTATTCGCAAATAAATCTTGATAAGTAAGAAAAAATAACCGTGCTTAACTTTTATTTCATGCACAATGCGTGGATAACATGCCTTGGGTTCTTTACACATTAGTTATTTCCCAGTGTGTCGCGTAGGTACTCTTTCCTTCCATATCTGTTCCCTTTATCCCGTGTCCGTCCATTGCGATTTCTTAATTTCTGCCTACTACACCCCTGGATTGTTACTAATGAGACCAGAGGACATCCAATTCCTACTTGCTCTATTATTATTAATATTATTATTACTACTATTATCATCATCATCGTATATAGTAGTAGTATTTCAACTAGTATTAGCCTATGCCTCTCCATATTGTACTCAGTCTTTCATCGCTAAATACAAAGTTCTCATTTACTACTCAACGGCAGGTTTTATAGTTTTTCACCTTCTTTGAATTCCACATATAGTACTTTACACCCAATTACTTTTTTTGCTTTGCACATTTGCGTCAAATTATTACTATCAGTGGACATCAGATTGTTGGATCATTATTACAGTAAATATGAGATATATGGATAATTTTTAGAGGTGTTCATCATCAAGTAAAGTGCTTCGTGGAAAGTTGATATCATAGGAATAAGGTCTGGAAACACGTAGTTGGAACTTGGAGTATGGGCGTTGTGCTGAGTTTTTCCGTGGCTATGGTCTAAGAGTCTTGAGCTCGGGAGGCAGCATGAGCCACGAATAGATGGCGTCACTATAAACACTTGCCTGCGCCACGGTGGGCTCGAGCCGACTACCAGGCCCCCAAAGAAAGCCTACCGGCACCATAGGCCAAGATGTAAAAAAATATATAAATAAAGGTAGTAGCAATAGTAGTAGTAGTAGTAGTAGTAGCAGTAGTAGTAGTAGTAGTAGTAGTAGTAGTAGTAGTAGTAGTAGTAGTTTTCTTGTACTGTTTTCCAATGTATTTAAAAAGGTGTAATGTACAATATGACCGTAACTGGTGAGTAAAGGAACGCGTGCCGTAAAAAGGGTTGCCCTTAACGTCTAAATTTGCATTCCCTGGAAAGGCGGACGTTGCGAGTAGACTTCATTAAAGTTTATAGATGGGTGACGGCCTTTGATGAGGGTCTGCTCGTAAAAGGGCATGCACTCTTAGCCAAGGGTCGTTAGATCAATATAGATTTGTTAAACATGCAGGCAGGAATTGGTTTGCTAATAGAATGGTAGTCGAATGGAAGAGGCTTGGCAGTCGTGCATGTGGTGAATTTCACTGTGATAGGCACACTATTATTAATAGGTAAGGTAAATTCATTAATAGGATAATAGTTTTATTGTAAAGGTTTTCATTGATAAGATAAGAAATACAGCTGGAGCTCCTCCCCTGAAGGTGTAATAAGAGCGACGGTCACTGAAGGGTGTCTCGCTCCCCGGGAGTGTGGCTCACGATGTGGCTCGCGCCTGCGCCGGGGGTCACTGGTGAGTGTGTTACCAGGCTGCTTAGTGAAGCATGACAATTTACACAACGACAGCACAGATGGTCGTGACGTCCAGGAAGGCATCAGTCTCTACGGACCAGTCATCACTGGTCATCATCTCGAAGGCTGCCCATGCATCATCAGCCTCTTCGGTGATGGCGGCCACCAATTCGGCGGATGGGCATGGATCATCAGCCTCATCAGACGAGTCATCACGGGTCGTCACTTCCAAGAGTGCCCATGGATCATCAGCCTCATCAGACGAGTCATCACGGGTCGTCACTTCAAAGAGTGCCCATGGATCATCAGCCTCATCAGACGAGTCATCACGGGTCGTCACTTCAAAGAGTGCCCATGGATCATCAGCCTCATCGGTGATGGCGGTCACCAATTCGGCGGATGCCCATGGATCATCAGCCTCCACGGACCAGTCATCACGGGTCATTGCTTCAAAGGCTGCCCATGAATCATCAGCCTCGACCATAGCAGCGGAAGTCACCAAGTCTGGAGCTGCCCATGAATCATCAGCCTCCACGGACCAGTCATCACGGGTCATTGCTTCAAAGGCTGCCCATGAATCATCAGCCTCGACCATAGCAGCGGAGGTCACCAAGTCTGGGGCTGCCCATGAATCATCAGCCTCAACGGACCAGTCATCACGGGTCATTGCTTCAAAGGCTGCCCATGAATCATCAGCCTCGACCATAGCAGCGGAGGTCACCAAGTCTGGGGCTGCCCATGAATCATCAGCCTCGACCATAGCAGCGGAGGTCACCAAGTCTGGGGCTGCCCATGAATCATCAGCCTCCACGGACCAGTCATCACGGGTCATTGCTTCAAAGGCTGCCCATGAATCATCAGCCTCGACCATAGCAGCGGAGGTCACCAAGTCTGGGGGTGCCCATGAAACATCAGCCTCCACGGACCAGTCATCACGGGTTGTCACTTCAAAGGCTGCCCATGCATCAGCCTCGACCATAGCAGCGGAGGTCACCAAGTCTGGGGCTGCCCATGAATCATCAGCCTCGACCATAGCAGCGGAGGTCACCAAGTCTGGGGGTGCCCATGAATCATCAGCCTCCACGGACCAGTCATCACGGGTTGTCACTTCAAAGGCTGCCCATGCATCAGCCTCGACCATAGCAGCGGAGGTCACCAAGCTTGGGGCTGCCCATGAAACATCAGCCTCCACGGACCAGTCATCATGGGTCGTCACTTCAAAGGCTGCCCATGCATCAGCCTCATCGGTCCTGGCCACTCCGTCAGTGGCCGCACGCGGTGCAGGGCTCACCGCCCGGACGGGCTCGCCACACCGCCTCCCGTTGCACCGGAGACTGGTGAAGACGGGCCCGTCATCACAGAAGAGAGAGAAGTGGAGGCCGCTGATGTTGTCCAGCAGCCAGGCCAGTGGGATGGAAGAGGTGAAGACTGGCTTCCTAAGCGAGGCGCATTGCACCCTGACGGCCGCGTTGCCGTCTTTCTTGCACAGCTTCGCCAAGGGCACACACAGCTCACCCTCGGCGTGGCAGCCTTGAATCCCTGCGACGCAAGACCATCCTTCCACGGGGAGCTTGACGGAGGCGACCGTACGCCTCCTCTTCAGGCAGCAGGTGGAGTCCTTGCACGAGAGCTTGATGGAGTCCACCAGGGAGGAGCCTCGCTCCAGGGTTACCCACACGTTGAATTTCTGTCGAGATGCAGAGTTTCCCATCGTTGCTTCGATGTGATATAAAAATATCCGTATATCGAGGAAATCGGTGTTAGGTAATAAAAGGAGGTGCTATGTCCATGAAGACCGACTGGCCTCCAGCAAATTCTTTCTGCTGTAATCTTGCCTAGTCGGCTAAGTAGTGCAGTTCACGCGTCGGATGGCGGGTGACAGGGCTGCAGCAACACGCTTCTTCATGTTGTTTAATAATAATTAACAAAATAAAGGAAAATTCAAATTGTCTAGTGAGAGAGAGAGAGAGAGAGAGAGAGAGAGAGAGAGAGAGAGAGAGAGAGAGAGAGAGAGAGAGAGAGAGAGAGAGAGAGAGAGAGAGAGAGAGAGAGAGAGAGAGAGAGAGAGAGAGAGAGAGAGAGAGGAAGAAGGGAACCACAGTAACAAATAAAAGTAAGGAGACCGCAGTGCAAGTGGGAATAGGGATTATCGGTAGGTGGCAAAACGACCATTTCAGGGCGCCTCCAAGCACACACACACACACACACACACACACACACACACACACACACACACAGCCACATCTATGTGGTGGAGACTAGTCGTAATGAGGACAGTAGGTGTTTGGTGGTGGTGGTGGTGGTGGTATACTTAGGGAAAGGTCGTAAATTGCTGAACAGGTTTCCCCAGCGGCAAGAGTGGCCTGCCAATGGGAAGATGTTGAAATTTGTGCAGAAGTGTCCTGCGGCTAAAACAAAAGCTGTGGAATGTGTTTGGACAAAGTTAACGAAGGAGATAAGCGTGCGAGATACAATATTGTGACGTGCGTGTGTGTGTGTGTGTGTGTGTGTGTGTGTGTGTGTGTGTGTGTGAGAGAGAGAGAGAGAGAGAGAGAGAGAGAGAGAGAGAGAGAGAGAGAGAGAGACTGCTGGAAGGGATTCAAAAGAGAACAACGCAATATACTCTTCCGCAAAAACCTGATCCATCCGATAGAGCCTTCACCTGCCGCCCGGCGTCCTAATTGTTACACTCGCCGAGGACCGCCGCGCTGATTGGTGACCTTATAAGTGCGCCGCAGCCACCAAAGGAATTGAACGTTTTGACCGTAGAAAATTCAAAACTACCGCTCCTCAGCTGACTTTATCGGCAATTGGCTTTTTTCTCCCCCAATGGCTGGCTCTCCCTTCCCTTACGCGTCCTGTCAAGAGGGCACTTTTCTCGCCTAGTTGTTCACTGTTACTCTGATGCGTTACGTAACATGGCTCTAAGGAAAGTGTCTGCTGCACTGCACAGGTGTACGTTCAATAAATGGGCACCTGGGGAAACGTGGAGATTATAAATTGTGGTGCCTCGCACATGACACCGGACCTGTACCCGGGCAGCACCCGCCACGTGCTCTTTGGCCAGCGAGAGAGAGACGAGCACCGACGCCACGCGCAGCTGTAGCATGTGACTCCACCTGTACCTGTTATTTCTCTGCCGAACAGTTATAATTACGGCCGTCAGCAGATCGCTGGCCGAGGCCTCCTGTCACGTGTCACCTCTTAAACGCAACATCAGCACGCGCCGGAGGGGGAAATGCAAGATTCAAGAGGTGGTAATTGTTATGTATATAACTAAACAGCTGACACCACTCTCTCTCTCTCTCTCTCTCTCTCCTTGATTGTTATGCAGTTTTCGTTTGAATTTTTCTATAAAACAATAACCCACGCACACATAGCTATCACAGACTAATTTGAAAACTTATTTAAGAGATCATTTATAACCTTTATTAGTTTTAATATAAAGTATAAATTCTTATATTAGCTCAGTATGGAAACGATTACAACGTGGCGGCTCCCGGCCTGGTGGGCCTGGCAGCTCGTGTGGCTCTGCTCCTCTCGTCCCTTGCCCCACGCCCCGCGATGCGTAGGCTTGTCTCTACACGGCCTCGGGCGCTCAGAGACAGGTGTCCAAACAGATCCTAGACTCGCCAATATGGTTCAAGTTTATGGCGTTGATAAAATATATATTAAGATGTCATTCTTGACATTTTTCTACTGGAGAACTTTGTTTGGATTGAGATTTCGCTGCCTGTTAGCGCAGATTTATAAGATGGGAATTCTGGTAATGATGTGGAAAAAGGCGTTCATCATATATGTGTGTGTGTGTGTGTGTGTGTGTGTGTGTGTGTGTGCTGATGTACAGGTAGATGCATAGAAAATAACCTAATATAAAACATAAGAGAAATATATCATGATGATAAGGGGGGGGGGGGGTTTACTCTAGGAGTTTGTTGAAAGGAGCTGCCGTATCATCGCTAACCTTTCCTGTAGTCCTCGCGCCGCTAGAGTGGACGTAGTAATGCCAGCAGCGTGGCGGCCTTTGGCGTTTGTTTGGGATCCAAGTACTCAAAGAACAAGCGCAAGACTGTGGCAGAATCTGGTTTGGACGCCTTCCCAGTAAATAGGTGAGTGAATGTTTTACAAGGATGAAATTTAACTAAGCACAGGTGTTTTGTCTGCCTAAGTGTCCCTGTCATTTATACCTATTGTGTGGCTCACTCGTATCGTTGTCACTCTTTTGATTTGTATGCATTTCCTATATTTTCTCATTTCGTCGTCTCATATAATTCATAACATTATTTTTTATATGATTAGGTAATCGCTGAAGTTATCGATGATAGTGATTATTTATTAACTGGCAAGTACTCGTACCTCAGGAATCTGTACCTTCTCCCCAGCGTGGCTTCTCATACAATCGTCATAATACAAGGGAAAGGGATGAAAAACGAGCTACACTCGTCATCTTCAGGATAGTTCGGTAATTAGTCACGTGGTGGCTGCCGTGATGGAAGGGAAAGGGAAACACGGCGGGTAACTTTTCAGAGATTTCAACTCCACAAAGAAATTATCGAAAAACCAAAGTTTGCAATAATGCTAGAATCGATGACGGGAAAAAAAGTTAAAGAATTCCTTTTGTCATTTTTTCATCTTTTCGTTTGCAAAAGAGTTGTAATTACCCGGGAGAAATTGTGAATTACGTAGACCTGTGGATACTAAATGGACTTGTTGGAATGGGTTGGGTAACTTATTCCTGGAAAGATAAAGGTGAGGTCCCGCACGAGCATATAAAAAAGGGTGAATCGCGCCACCCGCGTGTGGAGTAGGATACCTATTCCTTTATCGCCAGTATTCTCCTCAGTCATGGTTAACCTTGTAGTCACTGTAGGCCTCGGGGCTGGCCAGGTATGAATGAGATCGTTACTTGGTCACCAGCCGGGTAGACATTTGCGCCCCTTTACGTTACGCATGGAGTATGCATCTCACGTGTGGAGGGGTTCCACTCACAGCTCTCTTGGACAGAGTGGAGTCAAACGGCCATAGTGTTAGTCTTCCCCATTCCCTTTCCGTCCCCATCCCCATACGCGGGACTGGGGTATGGACAAGCCGCCCCGTCACCTTCCCATCCCCGGGACAGATATGAGGCACCAATCCGCACGTCATAATAATGTTGGCAGCACCTTCAAATCAATAATTACAGAAAACGAGATAAATAATGCATTTTTTACACAACATTGTATTCATATACATTATATCTCATAAAACAAAACAATAGCGTTGTTGATCTACAAGTAAATAACAAGTAACGCGGGTAAGTTAATTTATGAGACAGGTTGGTATCCATGACTCGTCACACACCTGGACAGCCACACCGGGGTTGCCAGGTCGTGTCATTTATAGCATTTTTGTCTTAAATCAAGGTGGTGGCCAAGAAATACCCTTTTTTATGGTATATGTTAAGTATTCCCATAATAATGCCATATATAGTTATCAATCTGCCGTCTTTTGCCATTCTTGGGGACAATTATAAATGAATTTTCAGGAATAACTTTACGTTTACAATCAAATGGAAACACCACAGACTTTACAAACTAAAAAATATATATCAACTTTAGCGAAGTTTGCGACATAATATCAGTCATACAAATATTCTGATACTTTTCAAAATATGTCCTTCTATAATAACAAATAGAACACTATTTACTCGTGAAATATACGAAGGAAAAGCCGAAGATGTCCTGCTCTCTACCCCGCGGAGTCAACACTTTTCCCACCCCATCCGCACCCTCACGGGGTAGCGTAAAGCAACCCCAACCACATGGGGACGCTTTACACTACGGTCTGTGGCCACGGGTAAGGGATGGGGATGGGATGGGAATGGCGAAGTCTAACACTATGGCCGTAAGGCTCTTCGTATCATCAGCTCCCTTCCTCTTACTTACAGTCTTCTACCTCTTAAATTCCGCCGCCATGTTGCATCTCTTTCTATCTTTTATCGATATTTCCATGCTGACTGCTCTTCTGAACTTACTAACTGCATGCCTCCCCCCCTCCCGCGGCCCCGGTTCACACGAAACGAAACAAATTCAGTGAAGGGAGTATTGTTATAACATGGGTAAACTATGAGTGAATATTGTTGTTCTTGAGAAAACTAGTTGGTCCATCTATCCCTGGTACAGTTTCCAGGTTTAAGTTTAGACTCAAGACAAGACTTTACATGCATCTTGAGTTGTTTGAGTGAGGTAAATAGTTCGGGTGAGAGGCTGACTTTATGAATATTAAGACCATGATGCTACTTTCTTTTCCTGTTTATTTGGTTTTGAGGACGGGTGCATGTGTGTGTGTGTGTGTGTGTGTGTGTGTGTGTGTGTGTGTGTGTGTGTGTGTGTGTGTGTGTGTGTGTGTGTGTGTGTGTGTGTGTGTGTGTGTGTGTGTGTGTGTGTGTGTGTGTGTGTGTGTGTGTGTTTAGGCGAATAAAAAAAAAAAAAATAAGATTGACTGCTGATCTGTCCGTGCAGGCCGTGTTCACATGAGCAACCTGAAATCAACGTGCAGGCTGTGAGTAGTGGAATCTAATTGTGATATTACCGTGCTAAATACAGCCATTATGTCGGTAAATTTATGGTGAACTATTCCTTATAGAGTTTAAGTTTTCTCATAGTCTTGGATCCATCTCACCTTTTTTAACAGACCAAAGGCCCAATACATGTATAGTTCAGTTGCCGCCTGGATTGTATTACCTTGTAGCGTGCTGCCGTTGTTGGTTGGCGTCTTCCCTCGTCTCTATGAATGTGTACCTGCTTATATTTCTTCTCCTTTGTTTTCTTATTTCTGCAACACATCGATTTCTTTAGGCATTCTTAGCCATTTCAAACCCAAGCGTGTTACCTACCCGTGTCTCTTCAGCCACGACCCCCGGCATCAGGCGTCGCGATGTGTTGCTCAACTCGTTGCATGAGCTCGATTCCGTGCAGTGTTGCCATCCGGAGAGTAATTCAGTTTCATTTCTTTGTTTGTATGGAAATTTAGCAACTTCAGAAATTTTGAACAAAACGTAGGGTAATTAGGAGTTGTGGGTAGGAGTCAAACTTACTATAGAACAGAAGATAATTTATTTAGTATAAGAATGATATTTTTGCACAAAACCCTAAAACATACATTTTTCATTGTTACCATAAATAGTCATATACATAAAACAGTACTGCCTATCATAGTGAGATTTTTTTCCTGAGTCGTCGTAGGTAATGAAGAAAAAATAGTTCAATTTCAGGACTTTGTAGGGCCGAGTAGTCTTTAGGAGTTGGCAGCATTGGACAACACATCGCGAGACTTGATGCTGAGCGTAAATAGGACTTAAGAACGTAAACTTTTCTCTGCTTTGTTTTTTGAGGAGTGGGGGTTGGGGGGAGGGTAGCAGGATCCTTTTCTCTGCAACACTACGACTTGTCTCACAGAATTGTAGGGAGCTCTTGCCATTGCTCGAAGATCTTACTCACATACACGGATATTCGATTCAAGATATTCTAGACGAGTCTAAGGCAGAAAAGAATTAAGAAAAGATACAGATGGTACGCGTCAGAGTGGCACTGATCAAATCTGAGTAAATACGAGTCGACGGCTGAGCTGCCTCACTAAACCCTTGCTATTGTGCGTGAAATTGTTCCTGTCATCCTGATGCTTACTGAGACGGAAGAAGACATGAAAAGAATATTTATTAGAATATTTATCATATATATATATATATATATATATATATATATATATATATATATATATATATATATATATATATATATATATATATATATATATATATATATATATATATATATATATATATATATATATATATATATATATATATATATATATATATATATATATATATATATATAGTCGCTTAAAGAAAAAAGAGAGAAAAATCTCGAGATAAAACTAATGAAGTTGTTGCAACCCCGCTAGCGCTCTCTAAAGAGATAACACACTGCTTGCACTTGCGACAATTGACTTAAGATTCTGGTACTTTAAGAGTATTTAAAGGAGATCGTAAGTTGGGGTGATGAAACGGTGTCGCTTTTCTTATACTTATTTTCATCTACCTTAATACTATTTTAACACTACAAAGAGGCAAAAATATTGTTAAAACCAGCGACTGGCTTAACGAGACTCAATGAGTCTTCAGGCTTTCTCTCACGGCTGGTTACTGACGTCAGTACTTGTATAACACTGAGAAGTTATTCTCAACAATACGAAAATTAACTGTTACAGAATTATAATCACTTATTTCCTAAATATTCCTAAACAGAACTACTAACACAATGGATACGCTTTCCTCTACGGTACCACTTCACTCCGTACTCACGGTAATAAAGATGAGTGCTCTGCCCATGTTGTCTACGGAGGACAACTAAGTGTACAGAGAGCGAGCAGAGTGCTGGCTGATCTGAGGTCTCTCCTGCAAAAATGGGTTTTTGGGCATGACATACATACATACATCACGAGGGTAATGTGAGTCTTACATCAAACTTATATAACAATCTTCCTAACCGGCTGGTCTATAAGGTTGGTTCACGCGCCTGACTTTTACAATATTATGAGCTAGGGTTAGCACCGGTTGATTTTGTGTACAAGGAACGTGGGGGTGAGTATCATAGGAACATCCTTATGGTGTGTAGCTTCATGGTTAATGGATTCTAATCCTTAGAATGAGAAGGGTGGCTGTCAAGTGGGAGGTGGCGCACCCGAGCAGCTCGGTTTACGTGACCCTTGACCCGTCGATGGAGTCGATGGATGTCCCGTTGCTCGTGTGTTGACTGCTGGTAGATAAGCGGCGAGTTTTAGGGACACCCTGGCGCCTCGTCTGTATGTTCTCCGGGCTCCGTGCTGTGTTCAGTGTTCTTCAGTGTTCTTCAGTGTTTTTGTAAGGGGAATGTTTAGCGTTCTATACCACTGTCGCCCTCGGTAGATATTGAGGTGGATAATGGTGATACTGCAGCTAGCGTAGTGAGTGGTGTCGCGTCCGCAGGCACCACAAAGTTCTTATCTACTCCCAGCATACCATAAAAAAAATGGCGTTCATAATTTATTGTGACAAACTTTATTTTCTGACACGTAATTCAGTCTTGTATTATTAGCAGACAACGTTACAGCTTACAGGCAGATGCTAATAGAAATAACACGACACAGAGACCGTACACTGAGTCTGTGTGGCGGTTGTATCTGTATTGCAATGTTCAGGAACACAAAAATATGTAAATATACGTAATATAGAGCGAGTGTATGCTGATTGTGTATGTGTTTGTGCCGCAGAGTGCAAGATGGTGATCAGCGAGGGCTCGGACGTGGTGCTCACCGCTAGCTCGCACAAGCCGTTGCGCCGCAGCAAACACTCGCCTGCGCCAGAACGGGCTGGGCCGACCATCAGGACCCACCGGGAAGAAGCCTTGGACCGACCATCAGGATCCACCGGGAAGAAGCCTACCGGTGCAATAGGCCACAAAAAAAACAAAAAAAAAATTCCTGCCAACCAAAGGACGCGACGCTCAACTCCCACCGAGCCTGGTGTGCCCGCAGGAAGGACGGTGAGACACATACACACACACACACACACACACACACACACACACACACACACACACACACACACACACACAGTAGTTAGCGCACTCGGCTTACAACTAAGATGTCCGGGGGTAGTCGCCTCTCATCTGTATCCCTTGTCTACCCAGCAGTAAATGGGTCCCAGGTGTCAGTTGGGGGCTGTGCCCCGCCTCTCGGGTATGTATAGGTGTGATGTGAGGCTTCACCCGCACGCCAAGATCCGTCACTATACAACCCCAAGCACTTTCGGGGAGGGTACTGCCTGGCGATGGCATGGTCTAGCACTTGATCAGACCATGGTGAATAACACACTTTTCTACTTATTACCATTTTCACTGATCACAGCATTTTTTCAGAGGTCATTTAAATTGTTTATTATGAGATAGTTATCACACTGCAATTTCAGCATGATGAGTCACCACATAGTTACCAAGAGCACCGCCTTAAACTCCTTCCTGCAGAGCACCAGTGGCTGCAGTGGGACTTGGGGCCGCCGCACCTAGTGACCGGGGTGGTGACGCGCAGCCGCAGGGACACGGGGCGCAACCACTGGGTCAAGGCCTACACCCTCACTTACTCCAACGACTCCAAGGTCTGGTTCACCTACAAAGACGACAACCACCTCGATACTAAGATGAGCCAGATAGAGCTTCCTGTATTGATGGTAGGCAGTGGTGTGTCGTGCTGGTGGAAGGAATGAGGGTGTGGCCTGCTCTGTGTTGGCTTGGGGAGGGGATGCTGTGTGCTGTGACTGAGCTTGGGTGTGTTGCAACGCTTCACTTACGCACGCAAACTGATGGTAGTCAGTGGTGTGTATTTAGGCTTGTGGAGGGACTGTCGGAGTGCGTCTCGGCGCTGCGTAACGAGTGAAGGATGTGGGCTGTTCTGTCTTGACTTTGGGGAGAGGTGCTGTGTGCTGTGCCTGAGCCTGGGTGTGCTGCAACGCTTCACTAACGCCCCCAAACTAATGGTAGGCAGTGGTGTGTGTTTAGGCTAATAGAGGAAGTGTGGCCTTGGGCTATGTTACTTGTAGCTGTGATGTGCTTGCCCGGTGGAGGCGCGCTGTGGCTGAGCGAGGGTTTGCCGCCATGCATGACTAACACTTTCATCGTCATAAGCTGTGGAGGGACGGGCGTTAGTATACAGCATCGTAGCTTCTATCTACAGCGTCTAATAGCGTCCACTTTTTTGCCATGGGGCCTTTCCTTGTCATAGTATGAGGACAGTGATGAACATCCGGTGTCGTACATAACGCCGGATAATAACATTAATTCTTCCGAGATGTTTTAACTTGTTGCGCCTTAAAAATAAAAGCAAGGAGAAAAAGTACAACGTAATTTTATCGTTGGAGTCATTTACTCGTCTAGGGCTTCTTAACGTTAATTAGTGCCTAGATCATTACATATCATCAATGTATGAAATCCAAGGTTTCTGTGTATCCACTTTGTAAATAAGTCATAGTAAGTTCTCCTCCTGCTTAATATTCTTCGAGTTCTCCTTTGATTAGGTCATCAGGTTGTTAGAGCAGGCCGTCATATGACTGCACTAGTCACAAACGCGTCACCAGCATCACCTCTTCAAAGCCTGACCCAACACTCGGCAGGAATAAAGATAAATAATAACAGTAATAATGGCGGTCAGCCCTCCCCAAGCCCTGACACTTTTCTTTTAAATTATCTGCGAAACTTTCACGTTTAGAAATAAATTTTGCGAGGCAGTCTTTACGAGCAAACCTGTTTAGAATTACTGCACCGGTTTGTAACGCGGGCAGCTGTGGGCATCGAGGGGGAACACCCTTGGCCTTGTGGCGACGACGGCAAGGCTCGCGGCGGCGGACGCAGACGTCCGCGATCTGGGGAACCTGGTGTTGTGTTGACCTGTTGTTTGCTTGCTTTTCCTTAAATTCAGGTTATTGTCTTTCGTGTTGCTTAGTAGACACAGTATTCTTTGTTGAAAAATGTGTTATTACGGTCACTGCAGTGGTAGTGGCAGTAGTATAACAGGACTTGAAGGGCTAACGTAGTAAAGGTTTGTATTTTTGGTCACGCTGCTGTTGGGGTTACTTGCCTTGATTTTACTAACGCATAACTAGGAATATATATATATATATATATATATATATATATATATATATATATATATATATATATATATATATATATATATATATATATATATATATATATATATATATATATATATATATATATATATATATATATATATATATATATATATATATATATATATATATATATATATATATATATATATATATATATATATATATATATATATATATATATATATATATATATATATATATATATATATATATATATATATATATATATATATATATATATATATATATATATATATATATATATATATATATATATATAGAGAGAGAGAGAGATATTGATCGATCTTAATGTGTGGTCGCTAGCACTCACGTCCTTCGATCCCTTCCTAAGGCAGCTGCCACCATGAAGATGGCGGGGTGAAGGAGAAGCTTGGAATAGATCGGTCCGCCTCGCTCGCACCTTGTGATTAGCTGAGTTAATACCGCCACGCAGGCGCACGATGCAGCACCCATACAGTGGCTGTGCACGTGTGGGACATGACTCCACGGGCCGCACCCTTGCTTCGGATCGACGTCAGCCAGCAATTGTATTTAATTATTAATTTCTCAAAGCAATCATGTTAGCCAGTGTCTCCATCCATACCTAACAAGTACCGAACTGGCTCTCACTTGCTCTTTCATTTCCACACACATTTTCTTGGGGCACGCACGTAAGTTAAGGTCAGAGTTTTTGGTGTGCAACTAAAAGCGAAGCCAATGGTGATAAATAAAAGAAAAATATACTGCGAAACACAGGCAGCGTGCTGGAAACCCATCGCAGGCCGTCACTCTCACTTTGCTGAGCTCACATCAAGCTGTGGTAATCCTCCTTTTGGAAGCGTGGGAACGTGTGGCCAAGACCTGAACTAAAAATCTAAGTGTTAGTAATGATCATGTTAACTATATTTGCCTTGATGTATTCTACATTCTGGAGATCATAGATTATTCTTACGTAGCCCCCTATACGTATGTCTGAGATTCAAATTTTACGGGAGCTGCTGAGCGCGTCTGTCGGGAGCTTATATTGATGAGGCTGATGCCACTCTTACTGAGGAGGGGAGCGTGAAATCGAGTTAATGCGTTTCAAATGATCTCATCAGCCTGGGTGTGGCTTAAGTAGCTTGAGAGTAAGTTCTTGCCAGCCCGACCCAGGTGTTTTTTCTCACCAAGGCTCATCGAGGTAATCAGGTTATCCTTTGCGCCTGCCTGCACTCATGACCAACAATGGCTCCGGCGGCACCACTAGCATCACCATCATCGCTATCATCATCACCATCATTCTCACGACACCCATCCCCTGCACCATCAGATAACTCTTCAGAAACCTCAAGTTATGCTAAATATGCACTGTAATATTACTTTATGGAAGATGAGAATTTGAAACACTTCACGCCAAGAAAATGAGCCGCCAAAGGTCCCCGACGTGGTGATGAGCATGCTCGTAATGGACGGAGGCGGCACAGACTCACCCCACCAGGGCCGTCGCGCGGGGAAGGAGCTGGACCAGCAGGAGGGGGCGGGCAGGGGCGGGCGCAGGCTGCACCAGAAAATCAAGTTCAATACATTAACTTTTTTTCATGCATAATCAACGCTCAGACAAATTAACAGCTAGGGTGGTGGCGATAAAACCAGCGATAATGACAGGGCGGCGGTGGTGGTGCCTGTGGGTTGTTCCTTAATCACCGTCATCACCAAGCAGATTCTTTAGCCACCGGAACACCACCACAATGGAGGCAGCAGTGTTGGCTAGGACTTCCATTAGCATTGGGATCTTGAACAAGTAGCGCGCCCTGCGAGTCATGTGCTCAGTATGTGCCATCCTTCTGTGCCGGTGTAGGAGGCCCAGCTCACTCCCCGGGTTGAAATCACTCTAGAGTCTGGACCTAGGATGATATCACTCTAGAGTGATATCATCCTAGGTTCAGATCACTCAAGGATGAAATCACTCTAGAGTGAGCTGGAACTAGGTTCAGATCACTCCCCGGGTTGAAATCACTCTAGAGTAGTCTGGACCTAGGTTGAAATCACTCAAGAGTAATCTGGACCTAGGATGAAATCACTTTAGAGGTAAGTTAAATCAAATTCGCTAAACCCTGTTGCCTTATTCTTGCTTGTGATGAAAGCAAAGACCACATCAGGCAAAACCTGCGGCCATTGACCTTTCAGCCCTCCTAACACCTTCAGCAGGGACGACTGTATTGTCCGGTTGTTTCACTCTTCTAAACCGTTGGCTTGGGGATGATATGCACTGGTGATTCGTTGCACCGCATCCAGAAGACCATGCAGCTCCCTCGACACATTGTTCACAAAACCACGACCCTGGTCATTGATTTGGATAGCTGGAACGCCATGGCGACATACGGTCACATAGATGAAGACAGATACACTTCTGGCAGTCTTGTCCTTCTGCGGTTCTGCTTCAATCTATTTGGTGAAGTAGATCACCATAATCGCCATACAGACATAGCCCTCCTCTGATGGTGTCAAGGAGCATATGTCTATGCCAACTTGTTTCCATTGCTTTACGGGTGAAGGTCCGATGAATTCGTCTGGAGCCTAGTACTGGCCTTCTAATAACGATCACGTTTTGCTGGGTATTTCTTCACATCAGCTGCAACACCAGACCACCAAAATCTCTAAATTAATTTACTGGCATAATTAGAATGCCCTTGCCTATTGACTGAAAAATGTTGTGAATGACTGAACCACTGAACTTGCAGTATGTGTGTGTGTGTGTGTGTGTGTGTGTGTGTGTGTGTGTGTGTGTGTGTGTGTGTGTGTGTGTGTGTGTGTGTGTGTGTGTGTGTGTGTGTGTGTGTGTGCGCGTGTGTGTGTGTAATTCACTGTAATACTTTTTTTCAGTTGATTTACCCGTCCATAATTTTGGCCAATGTCTTATCCCTCCCGATGTGGCCTCCAAGAGCTTTTGACTGTGTGGAATTACCGCTGGAGAACAGTGTCCATGTGTCTTGAGGGTACTGGTAACTTGACACATGGACACTATTCTCCTTCTTTCAACTTCTTCTAATTAGAATGACTCAGGTGGACAACTGAAATGAAAAGTTTGGGTCATGATGACATTTGATCATTCTCTTAGAAATATGTTGGTTTTTTTTAATTACTTCTCGTTTCATATTCATTGAATAATATAAAACTTACTCTTGGGTTAATTTATTGATGCCTTATGCTTGTAAAACAGTTCTGCATTCTGTAAGACATACTTAGATGCCCTCCGACGGAAGTTTGCCTTCTTTCCTTGATCGCTCCTGCACCAGTCTGGATATTTGCTCTCCATCAGTCTTAACTCTGCTTCCTTACGGGCAAGAGGTCTCTCAAATAGGCTGTTGATTTCAGTTTTTTTTTTACCTTGCATTTTTTAAATGGAGTTTCGTGAAATACAAACATATTTGCTGTCAAGTAAATATCCAGATTGGTGCAAGAGTGATCATGGAAAGAAGTCAAATCTCCGTCGGAAGGCATCTAAGTATGTCTTGCAGAATGCAGAACTGTTATAAACATAAAATTATTATTCTTGTTATTATAATTATTATTATTATCATCATCATTATTATCATCATTATCATTCTTGTTATTATTATTATTATTATTATTATTATTATTATTATTATTATTATTATTATTATCATTATCATTCTTTTGAAATCCATGAAAGGGCATCAGGGGAAAATCCTAATACTGATATAGACCCAAGCAGGGTCCTCCCACTGCGCAAATATGGATATGAAAAGGAAAAGATAAAATAAAAGAAAGTGATTAAATACTTATCAAGATAACAGGAGTGTTTAACTTTTGTTTTAGATTGTATCAATAGCAACTTCTGAAACAATTGCATCTGAAAGTAGACTCCACACTTAAGTCAAACTGAGGATAAATGTTCGGGACAATTGGTTGGTTGAGCAAAAAACTTGCTGAAAAGCATGCACATTGAAACGTGAATTATGACGTATTCGGCGAACAGGCTGAACTCGAGCAGGTAATGCACTATGAAGAGGATGTTCATTATTATTGACAATTCTGAAAAGCATGGTCAATGCACCAACGACTCGACGATGTATGCTAAAATTAGGCGGTATAAATTTTATTGAATTAAAAGAACGATCCAAAAGCTTTAAATGAGATGGAGCAGCTGACATCCAAACTGGACTACAATACTCAAAGAAAGGTAAAATGAAGGGGAAAAAAAAACTGTTTAAAACATTCTTATCATCATTAAAAATGGCTCTGCATTTTTGCAACAAATCAATCTTCTGGGAAATTAGGAAAGAAGTTATCCTAATATGATTTTCAAAAGTCAAATTAGAATCTAAAGTCACCCAAAGAAGTTTTAATGAATTACAGGATTTATTTACTTGGTTGTTAATTATAATATCCGGATTAGGGGGATGGAGGGTCCTTGAACGACTAGAAAGGATAATATTGGTCTTGACTGGACGTAATTTCATACCCCAACGCGGGCATCAAGAAAAGATCAAATAAAGATCAGAGCTCAATTGTGTTGTTCCGTGATATATAAATGAAGGATCAGGAACATGACAAAATAAAAGAAGTGTCATCAGCATAAGCCATCAAATGGGAAGAAATCCCATGCCACATATCACTAGTATAAAAAATAAGAAGAGGCCCAAGAACATTGCCTTGGGGGACACCAGACGTGAAATGAGAAACTACTAAAATAGCCATCAATACCAACATGTTGGTGCCTGGCAGATAAAAATCCAGAAAAAATGAACCATTAATATCCACAGACTTAAGTTTAAAAAGTAAAGCCTTATGATTAACTACATCAGATGCAGAAGAAAATCCAGAGAAACAAGTCTAGTCTCCGACCCAGTATCCAGAAAAGTCTGAACATGAAAAAGAAGTAATTCAGTAAACCAACATATTTCTAAGAGAATGATCTAATGTCATCATTTTCATTTCCTTTTCATTTCGGTTATCCACCTGAGTCATTCAGAGGAAGCTGAACCAAGGAGAATAGTGTCCTTGTGTCATGAGGGTACTGGTAACTACACACAGTCAAAAGCTCTTGGAGGCCACATCGGCAGGGATAAGACATTGGCCAAAATTATGGACAGGCAACACACACACACACACACACACACACACACACACACACACACACACACACACACACACACACACACACACACACACACACACACACACACACACACACACACACACACACACACACACACACACACACACACACACACACACACACACACACACTGCAGATTCAGTGGTTCAGTCATTCACGACATTTTTCAGTCAATATAAGCAAGTGTATTCTTCTAATGCCAGTAAATTAATTTACAGATTTTGGTGGCTCGGTGTTGCAGCTGATGTGAAGAAATACCTAGGAACATGTGATCGTTGTCAGAAGACTAGGCTCCAGAAGACTTCACTGGACCTGCATCCTGTAACTATTCCCGAAAAAAAACATGGAAACAAGTTGACATAGACATGTGCTCCTTGACACCATCAGAGGAGGGCTATGTCTGCAAGGCGATTATGGTGAACTACTTCACCAAATGGATTGAAGCAAACCCGCGGAAGGACAAGACTGCCAGAGGTGTAGATGTTTTCATCTTTGAGACCGTATGTCGCCATGGCGTTCCAGCTATCCAAATCAATGACCAGGGTCGTGAATTTGTGAACAATGTGTCGAGGGAGCTGCATGGTCTTTTGGGTGTGGGGCAACGAATCACCAGTGCATATCATCCCCAAGCCAACGGTTTAGTTGAGCGAAACATCCGTACAATACAGTCGTCCCTGCAGAAGGTGTTAGGAGGGCTAAAGTGTTAATGGCAGCAGGCTCTGCCTGGTGTGCTCTTTGCTTTCAACACAAGCAAGAATAAATGAACAGGGTGTAGCCCATTTTATTTGATGTATGGTCGCACTGCCGTGCTGCCTGCTGAAGTCCAAGCAATTCAGTGTGAAGATGCCTCATGTAAAGTTTCTAATTGTGATTTCGATGCATCATCCCTTGAAGAGCGCCTGCGGTCTGTTGCTGACCTTAAAGACGTTGTGTACCCGAAAGTTTCATCAAATATAGACCTTTCTGAAGCTCGTCAACGACAATATTACAACAAGAGACAACACAACAAGGCTTCCTTTCAAATTGGTGATCATGTTCTTCTGTGTAATAGCAAGCGTGCAGACAAGAAAGGAGGGAAAAGCAATGACCCTTGGTCTGGTCCATATGACATCTACATGGAGGTGGGTAAGGGACTGTATCCATTGAAGAACCCTAAATCTTCTCAAGTCCTGAAGAAAAAATCAAATGCTTGCAATATGAAACATTACAGGGCTAGAGTTGATGATGCGGAAGGTAATGAAGATGTGGAAGTGATTGGAACACAGGAACAATATGAGCGTCTTTTCATCCCAAGTGACGGCGCTTGGAGAAAATCCATTGCCACTAAACTTGGCGTACCATTTCCTAAGGGAAGACTCCCCAGACGTAGACCCGGAATACTATCAGATGAACCATAATCTGTTGACTCAGTTCTTGGGGATGGCAGTTGCCTGTTCCGAGCATTACCAAAGGAAATTACAGGAACTGAGAACCACCACAAGAAAACTACACGGTGTGGTGGAAGTTCTCACAAATCAGCAATATAAGTCTCACTTCGAAAACTATTCAGGTCAGAAGCACATGGAAGAACTCGTGAACAACAGTCGTATGAACGCTAATGCTGTGTGGGCAACAGATGCAGAGATTGTTGCAGCAGCTTCCCTGCTCAATACGCCCATTGTGATCCATACAGAAGACCAAGCAGGTGTAAGAAGATGGCTGTCATATGAACCTCTGTGTGAGGTTCCACCAGATACGTATCATCGGTGCCAAGTGTATCTAACCAACTATCAGGAACATTTTAATCGTGTTCTTAGTGTGTGAGTGTCTCAAAGGACTCTCAGGAATAGGAATTTGCAATGTGCTTGTATGCAGAACAATAACGTAATCTGTCAGATGCTTTTGTCTTTGCAATAAAATTGTCAACTTGCATCCCGTTTCATCATTTAAACTCCAGCGGACTTTCCATCATGGAGATTCTCTCTACAACTTATAATCAGCAAAGAAGTTACGTATATGGGGAGGCGGTTGCTGAACGGATAGCGTGACGGCCCCGCGTTCAGGAGGACGCTAGTTCAATCCCCGAACGGTGCAACCAGACTGTTATTTTTCAACCGCCGCCGAGTGGCTTAAGACTACCCACATGCTATCCAGAAGACCACCTATCAACCCGGACTCTAGATTCTAGGATTAAAGATGAGCTCCGGGAGGGCAACATGAGCCAAAGCAAGATGACGCCACTATAAACACTCGCCTGCGTCAGAACGGGCTGGGGCGACCATCAGGCCCCACCGGGAAGAAGCCTTGGACCGACGATCAGGGATCCAGGATCCACCGGGATGAAGCCTACCGGCGCAATAGGCCAAGGCGTAAAAAAAAAGTACTGGTGTATATAACCAGTCACTTTTCCTAACATACGCATGAATATAGAATATGTTTCGGTATATAACCTTTTTTTATTATTTTGTTTGTAGGAAAATAATATAAGGGAATGTTCTGAATCTGTAGGGGAGCAGTTTGAACCTGGAGGGAGTGTGGTGAGCCTGATCAGAGGGAGTGATTTCAACTAAGGTTCATATCACTCTAGAGTGGTATTTGACGGCATTGCTTTGGACCTGCTACACCGGTCGAGAAACGCTGCACTAGAGTGATTTAAAAATGAGGAGTTATTTGAACTTATAAAGAGGTGTGCTGTGAAACTAGGGGGAATACTAATTTAAACCAAGGTTTACATCACTACATAATTAAATTGTATCTTATTCGGGTAGGCGGTGGCCGAACTGGTAGCGTACTGGGCCCACATTCACCGCGTGATGGACGACGCGGGTTCGAATCCCCACGCTAGCATTCGGGTTTTTCAGTCACCGCCGAGTGGATTAAAACTACCCACATGCTGTCCTGAAGACCACCCATCAACTCGGACTTTAGAGGAAGCCGTCCAAGCGAATCAAGAAAGAGTTCCGGGGGGCAGCATGAGCCAATGCAAGATGGCGCCACTATAAACAGTCGCCTGCACCAGAACGGGCTGGGCCGACCATCAGGCCCCACCGGGAAGAAGCCTTGGACAAACCATCAGGATCCACCCCCCAAAAAAAAAAAAAATTAAATAAAAAAAAAATAATAATAATAATAATCCCAGCGAACTTTCCATCATGGAGATTCTCAATACAACTTACAGTCAACAAAGAAGTTTCATATTATACAACCAGTCACTTTTCCTGACATCTGCATGAGAATATAATATGCTTTCGTATATAACTTTTTCATATATGAGACCGTATGTCGCCATGGCGTTCCAGCTATCCAAATCAATGACCAGGGTCGTGAATCTGTGAACAATGTGTCGAGGGAGCTGCATGGTCCTTTGGTCAGTCTCACGCTGACCTTCCTAAGGTTAAGACGTTGACTTTTTGCTCCGCTGCTGTGTGGTGCCCACTAGCCTTTTCCCTCTGCTGTTGTGGTGTGCTTTGAGGCGTTCTGTGCTTCTGGGAGCTTGCTGCTGTGCTAGAGGACTACACACTCAGGAGGATTACCACTACCTGCATACTCCGGAACGCTAGGTGTTCTAATTTAGTATTTACCTAGATAGATAGTGATCCAGAGTTACTTCTAGGACACGTGTATTGGCTTCCCACACCTAGACTAATTTCAACACTCTTTCACGCGAGCCCAGTGCTACATGGTTTTATATTGCTTTTGTGTTTTCTTTTCATTCTACTATTATGATACTTTACTGTTTTGTGATAATAGGAACACGTGAATCAGGCGCGCCAAGCTACGTTAATTTCTAAGCCCACACAAAACACTGGATAATTCACCTTTCCACGCAAACCTAGTGAACACAGTTATTATCTTATTTAGGTATGTGATTTCTCGGTATAATAATATAGGCACGTGTTTTGTCTTGGTAGGTAGAAAGACCCGTGCCTTTTTTCCTAGACACACCTTTTTTCCCATGGGAGTTGACCTGACTGCGACCTGACAGCAGCTGCTGGTTTGTTATTGTTTTGTTTCGTCTTAGTAGGTAGAAAAAAGCGCGCCCTTTTTCCTTGATACACATTTTTCCCCAGAGATTTGACCTGACGACCTCACCGCAGCTGCGGACTTTTGCTATTTTCGTCTTGTCTCGCCCATATTATCACCATGCCGTCTCTCCTCAAGCGCTGTTCCGGGTGTAGCTACGCATGGCCAAGCAGTACTTTCTTTCTAAGGACGTTTGTAGGTTCTGCGTTAAGACTCAGAAGGATGATCAGAGGATCATCGAGTTACAAAATAGGGTTACGACTCTCGCCGCCCAGGTAGACTTATTAGTTAGCACAACACCAACAAGCCCGCCTCCTCCTCCCCTTCCTCTTCCTCTTCCTCTACTTCCTCCTCCTCCCTTCTTTACCGGCTTTGGTATTCTCTTCTCCCACATAGTACCCCTCCCATCCTCCTCCTCGACCGTTTCCACTCCCCTCTTCCCACCCTCCTTCTCCTGTTCTTCCTTCTCCCCCTCCTCCTCCTCCTCCTCCTACTCCTCATCCTCCTCCGACTTCCTCTTCCGTCCCCCCTCTCCCCTCTTCCCACCTCCTCCTCTTTCTCCTCCTCGCCCTCCGCCTCCTCGTGCGTCCCTCCCGCCCACACCGGTCCCTTACCTTCCCTTTCCCCCTCTTCCTCCTCTTTCTCCTCGTCCGTTCCATTCCCACCCCCCTCTCACCCTCCCTTTCTCCTCCTCCTCCTTCCTCTTCCTTCTCTCCTCCTCCTCCTCCTCCTCCTCCTCCCCATCCTACTCCTCCTCCCCAACATCCTCCTCTTCCTCTCCCTCTTCCTTCTCCTCCCCCTTCTCCTCCTCCTTTTCCACAATGTCTCCTCGTTCTTTACAGCAGATCCCTCCCCTCCCTTCCCGATCTCCCCTCCCCCCTTCACCCACCTTCCCTTCTGGTCCTTCTCCTGGCCGCCGGGTGCTTCTCGTTGGTGATAGTCGGGTGCGTTATGCTGACAGGTATTTTTGCTGCAAGGATAAAAACAGGACGAGGGTGTGTTTCCCAGGGGCAGGGGTGGGCCATATATCAGACAGGATTGAGGCGTGTATGGCAAGCGAGGGATCGAACCCCATTTTCTTTCTCAGCTGTGGCGGAAACGACGTTTCCCGTGTGCCAAGCAAGGACCTTTTCCAGCGTTTTAGGGAATTGTTAGGTAGGGTACGAGACGCTGGGGGGTCGCCAGTAGTGTGTGGCGTCCTGCCAATGAGGAGCGTTGGCGATGGATGGCTGTCCAGGGCGATAGCAGTGAACAGCAGACTTGCTGAGCACTGCGAGCGCAATGGGTGGCTGTTCGTCGACAATTGGGAGCTCTTCTTCGGCAACGACGCCCTCTACGCCCGTGACTGGAAACACTTGACGTTCAAGGATGTTGAGGCTCTCTCAGACTCCCTTGAGCGATCACTTAGTACCCTGAGGGATTTTTTAGTATAGACGAGGGGGGGAGGAATAATGGGAGAGGACATCTAGCTCATAATACAACCAGACAACTTAGAAGTAATTATAGGGGGGTAACAGAGGACGGGCTAAGAATCTTCTATACTAACAGCAGTAGCCTCAGAAACAAGATAGACTTACTAGGGGGTGAATCTTGTTTAGAAAATTTTGACATAATAGCGATCACTTAGCCATGGATAAACACAGCCAATAGAAATTTTAGATCGGAATTTGAAATAACGGGTTATTAGATGTTTCGCAAAGACAGAAGGGGAAGAAAGGGAGGTGGAGTTGCGCTATATGTTAAAGACTCACTTAAATGTTTAGATAACAATTCAGTTAAAACTAACATGGATTTAGAATCAGTTTGGGTGGACGTTTACAAAGGGAAATAAAAACTAACTCTAGAAGTTCTATACAGGCCACCCAACCTTAACAGGCAGGACACGAGTATATTACTACAGGAGATTGGCAGGGCGAGTATAAGTAGAAATGTCTGCGTAATGGGGGACTTTAATTATAGGAATATAGACTGGGAAGACCTAGTGGGTGACCTGGAAACCGAGGATTTTCTTGAATTTATACAAGATAATTTCCGTAAGCAGGTAGTTACTGAGCCTACCAGAGGAGATAACATATTAGACTTAGTCCTAACTAATAATGGAAACATGCTACGTGAGTTGGAGGTGTGTGGAGAGTTAGGAAATAGTGACCACAGAACGGTTTGTTTTAGCTTAAACTGGGCGGTAACCCGCGAACCAAACCCAGTGTTAGTTCAAGATTTTAGAAGAGCAAATTACGAGGGGCTTCGAAGACATCTTGAAGGGGTAAACTGGGATAATTTAGGGATTCATGAGGGCCAGAACGGTGGCTTGGAGAGCCAGCAGAACCAGGTAGAAATGTCTTACAATAATTTAGTCAGAGTAATAGTAGAGGGGCAAGGACAGCATATACCACAGCGAACACCTCGAAAATAAAACAATGACCCTAAGTGGATGACTCGTGGACTAAAACACGAGATAGAGTTAAAGAAGGGAATTTATCAGAAAATAAAGAATGGTGAAACACATTTCAGGGGCCGGTATGTCTAACTATCTAGATTAGTGAAGAAAAACACCAGGATAGCAAAAAGGAACTATGAGAACAAAGTAGCAAATGAGGCAAAAAGTAATCCTAAAGGCTTCTCTTAGATGTATAGAACAAAAACACGGGAGAAAATTGGACCGCTGAAAACAAACACAGGCGAGCTAGTAGAAAATTATGAAAATATGAGCACATTGTTGAACGACTACTTCCTTTCAGTATTCGAACGACTATTCCGGAAAGGGTTCAGGTGTATGTACGAGGGCGGGGATGGCGATAAATTGAGGGATATAATCATTGCCGGGCAAGTAGTTCAGGATGAGATAGATAACCTTAAGAAGAATAAGTCGCCAGGTCCTGACGGGATATTTCCGAGGGTATTAAAGGAATTTAGTGATGTACTCAGTGACCCACTAACCGACACCTTTAAGATGTCGGTAAATACCATACCTGGGCTCTTCCGCACCTCGGTCCGGACCTCCGCTCCTCCGCACCTGCGGACCACCAAACGAGGAGCAAAAGCCCGGAAGTGCGGAAAGTTTTATAAGGTGCGGAAGTAACAGGTGCGGACAGTCGAAATTTGGGGTCCAGACCTCCGCACCTGAGATTTTTAAGGAAAAAACACAACGAAGACGACAAATAGTCCGCGGCATTACTTTAGCGCATTTCGGAGGGCTATGTGCTACCAGTTGATTACTATGTCAAGTTTATTTTCTTTTCAGAATCTTTTGACTTTTAATGATTCACTGCGATTGTTAATTGTTTAGTGTTTAAAAATAAACATGGACAGATACGTGAAAAGAGGTGATAGCGACAGGAGAAGGAGTGTATCTGGGGATAGTAGCGTCCATAGCGTGAGCTACAGAACCAGCACGCCTGCACCGTCAGCCTCCTGAACCCCTACGCCGCTGGCGACGTCAGACATTTCCTTGTCTGACATGGAGCTGGACCCCTCAGTGTAATGCAAGAATTTAATTAAGAAAGGGAAAATGTAAATTAGGGAGGAATAAGTAGTTTTTTTGAGATGCGGACCAGTTTTTTTTTAGGCGCGCTTTAATATTTTTGGGTATAGTAGCGGAGGTGCTGAGGTCCGGTAGCGGATCGAGCGAAAACATTTTAGGCGCAGAAGTACAGGTGCTGACTACCTGCGTCCGAGGTGCGGAGGAGCGGTAGCGGAATATCCCAAATCCAGTAACGCGCCCAGCTCTGGTAAATACTAGTTATGTGCCCAGCCTATGGATAGTAGCTAATGTGACGCCGATTTAAAAAAAAAAAGGGGACATGTCAGCTGCTTCAAATTGTCGCCCAATTAGCTTAACATCGGTTATAGGCAAGATGCTGAAGTACATAACAGACAGGAACATTCGGGAGCATCTAGAGAAACACAGCTTAATTCACGACTCGCAGCATGGGTTTCCGAAAGGTAGGTCATGCCTCACCAATCTCTTGTCCTTTTACAATAAAGTATTTCAGGCGGTTGACAGAGATGAAAATTATGATGTAATGTATCTTGATTTTAGTAAAGCGTTTGACAAAGTTCCTCACCAACGACTGTTGCTTAAACTACAGGCTCACGGAGTAGAGGGTAAAGTTTTGAACTGGGTCAAGGCGTGGCTTAGCAATAGGAAACAAAGAGTGCAAATCAATGGTAAAAGATCTGACTGGGGATGTGTTGCGGGTGGGGTCCCATAAGGTTCGGTATTAGGTCGACTTTTGTTTATTATTTATATCAATGACTTAGATACAGGAATTAGTAGTGATGTCAGTAAGTTTGCAGATGATACCAAGATCGGTAGAATAATAGAGTCGGATCAGGACGCTAGTATTCTCCAGGATGAACTCAACAGATTGTATGACTGGGCGGATAAATGGCAGATGGAGTTCAATGTAGGGAAGTGCAGTATTCTGAGTGTAGATAGGAGCAACCCCTCACATAACTATTGCTTAAATGACACTCTCATAAGCAGGTCTGGGTGCGAGACGGATTTAGGGGTCTTAGTGAGCTCTGATCTCCGTCCAAGGGCACAATGCATTCAAGCTAGAAATCGCTCAAATAGGGTACTGGGATTTATTTCAAGTAGCGTAAGCAGCAGAAGCGCCGAAGTCTTCCACAAAATGTATTTAGCATTAGTTAGACCTCGACTATGCGGCTCAGTTCTGGTCACCTTACTATAGAATGGATATCAAAATGTTAGAATCGGTGCAGCGGAGGATGACTAAGATGATTCAGGGGTTGAGAAACTTGCCATACGACTCAAACAGTTAAACTTGCATTCTCTAGAAAGGCGAAGGGTGCGTGGAGACATGATTGAGGTATATAAATGGATGAAGGGCTTTAATAAGGGGGATATTCATAAGGTTTTGTTGGTAAGAGAACCGGGTAGGACACGAAGTAATGGGTTTAAACTGGAATCATTCTGATTCAACAGGGACATAGGCAAAAATTGGTTTACTAACAGAGTGGTGGATGAGTGGAATAGGCTTAGCAGTCATGTGGTGAGTGCCAATACAATTGTTACATTAAAAAATAGATTAGATAAATTAATGGACAGCGATATTAGGTGGGGTTAGATACACGGGAGCTTAGGTTCAAAGGAGCTGCCTTGTACAGGCCTACCGGCCTCTTGCAGACTCCTACGTTCTTATGTTCTTATATAATAAAGGCAGTCAACTTAGGATAGTTTTATTTTTTTGTTTATAGGGAAAAAAAACGAAAGTGTTATGAACCTATAAGGGAGTAATCAGAACCTGGAGGGAGTACAGCAAGCTCAGATCGCTTCCCAGGTTGAAACCACTCTAGAGTGATTTCAACCTGGGTCCAGATCACTCTAGAGTGATTTCATCCTAGGTCCAGACTACTCTAGAGTGATTTCAATCAGGGGAGTGATCTGAACCTCCTACACCGCTGTGTTGTCCCGAGGCAGTGGTGGTCAGCCCCAGTCCTGGTCCCAGCCAGCGTGCGTGGTATTTTCTTTTTTTACTGCTTGGCTCATGCATCCCGGTGTTTCCTTTGGCAGAAGGCGTGGTAGGTAGGGCTACAAACAGAATGTGAGTGATCTTAATTGACGATGGCTGATAAATCGTTAGCCGACGGCGGGACTCAACGAAGGACCCCCCAACCTTCACCTGTACCGCCTCTGTAAAGTGTGTGTGTGTGTGTGTGTGTGTGTGTGTGTGTGTGTGTGTGTGTGTGTGTGTGTGTGTGTGTTACATATTTTCAAGAGCAGGCGGTGGCTGGGTGGTCTACGTGCAGGCGCGATGTCGTGGAAGACCCGGGTTCAGGTCCCGCCCGCCGCTACAAGCTGACAGTTTCTAGTCATAACCAAGTGACCAAAGTCTACCCATATACTTTCCTGAAGACCATCTATCAACCTGGACTCTAGCGAAACTCTCTATAGAGGATCAAGTGGAGCTCCGCGGGGCAGCATGAGCCAAGCATAAATGGCGCCACCAAAACACTTGCCTGTGCCACCAACGGGCTGGGGCCGACCAACAGGGCCCAGCATGAAATCCTACCGGTGCTATGGGCCAAGCATAAATAAAAATCAACAAAATAAATAAATAGATAAATATATAAAATAAAAAATACGAGTCCTATTCGGTTCACCATCCTATCCAAAATTTTCACCTAACGCCCTGGAGAAAGTCAGCCCTCAGAGTACATTCAAGCATCACATCACATCACAAATTCACATAAAAATCTTACTAATTTCAAATACGTCAAGGCAACAAGTGTAATTTTAACCCGCAGCTTTTTTTCCTCGGATATGAAGGCCACACCTAACCCTCTCGTCCCCTAACCTCCATTGACGGCCGAGATGCTGTTCGCCGTGACCACAAATGTTTCCATGACGAATCCAGCAATATTCTGTGTACATCCAAGGCAGAGGCGTCACCTGTGCACTGTTGCAGGTGTTTGGAGGCAACCTGGACAAGCACACGGAGCGGCGCCACTACCTCAACTCCCCCTTCAAGGCCCGCTACGTCCGCCCGCACCCCCAGCGCTGGAGGAGGTCCATCGCCCTGTGCGCCGCCCTCATCGGCTGCCCACACAAAGGGGACTGCGGCGAGGGCTTCTTCCGCGTCCCGCCCGATACCAGCTGCGGTGAATGTGTCTGGCTTGTATTTTAGTAGGGGTAAGTATTTAGCAGGGGCAAGTATTTAGCAGGGGCAAGTATTTAGCAGGGGCAAGTATTTAGCAGGGGCAAGTATTTAGAAGGGGCAAGTATTTAGACCGTAGATAGGGGCATTAGGCAGGGGTAGGATTATCTATGCCCGTGTCTCTGTCTGTTTGAGTGTTAATATATTTGAAAATAATAAATCTCTGCTAAAATATGTGTGGGATGGTGGGATTGATGATGATTTGGTGGCACGGGGGTGGAGATGAGGCTCAGTGCAGTGTGGTGGCGCTAGACAGTTGTTGTGGCGGTGCTAGCCCCTGGTCCAAAGTGGGTCATGTAACAGGTGATGGCGGGGGGCAGGTGCAGTGGTGCCGAAAGGTTATTCAGGTTACAGGCTTAGTAGTGATTGCCAAGTCCTGGACATTAATAATAGGGGAGGATGGATTCTGCTCGGCTAGGAGATGGTGGTTGAGGGAGCTTCAGCACAGCCTTGGAGGGGGGGCCGGGGGGGGCGTGCATCGTATTCCACCTGGGTGACGAGGCTCCAACATTGCACTGCCACATGAACGCATTTATGCCAGTATCAGGGTGGGCGGACGGGCGTACGCTGGGGACCTCGGCGTGTCGAAGGGCGGGTGGACGGGGTAGATGGGCGACATACTCAACAATCGCCATGCATCTTCTTCGACCATACCAGCACTGCACTCTGACTGTCACCGTATTTTCCATGCATTACACAGAATGTTCTTTGGAATATTGGTGGGCTCCTTTAAAAAACTAGTTGAGAGGTGAGGGTGGGGGAGGGGGGAGAGGGTCAACAAGCAACACACACACGAAAACAGCTTCCTATACCCCCCACCCCCCCTTCAGCATTACGTCCCAAGTCTATATAGGTGTCAGTTTAGCCCTGCGCCGTCCTCAGACTTAAATGGGCGCATTGTCACTAAGTTGTCGATGCCCCTGTTCGATGACGGGCGTCCCAAATGATAGTTTACCACTTGCAGGAGATTGCCGTTTAGAATTGTGTATGGTTATGTGCCAGCGGAAGCGTCGCGGTAGTGGTTTTCAGCGGAATGGGCAACGCAATACTTGTGTTTTACTGCAGCGTCCTCTAGTCAGCCGCCTATAATCAGTCTTCAAGCGAGGCTAGAGATACGTACCTGCCCAGGAGCTTTTGTCTTGAAACGTACGAGTTTGGCTGATAAGTATTTAATCCCCGGGTCCAGAGCGTTAGTTAAAACACACAAAAACCTGGCATCTATATTTTCTTGTTAATTAGCTTTCTCTTAAAGATGAAGAAGCGTGGCCGATATAGTATTTTTGAGACAAGCAAGCGAGGTTTAAGATGAGGCATACTCCCTTCCTCGGCGCAGGTCTTGTGTTTAAAGTGAGTCTGGCAACCCCTCGTGCCGGCGGGACCCTCAGTGAGCTTCAACACGTATATTAATCCAATTATGCCAATCTTTGCACATCACCTGTCATCCGCAGAGTCTGATCGTGATGTATACAGGCTCCGCATCCTTAAAAGTCCGTGTATTCATGATAATTACACGCTACAATTTGACATGTAAAAATATAAAATCTAGGCGGGGTACAATCATCGACTTGACTAACGTATTCGGCACCAGCTGAGTGAGGATCGCGCCGAGTTTACTTATATTTACTAAGCTGCTTTTTTTGCTGTCGATGTGTTATGTACGTGTCAGGTTAAGGTATCGTTGATCAGTGGCAGAGGAAGCCCTGGGCGTCATTGTAAACATGGCAGTGATTGTAATTATAGCAGGAAACTCGGTACCTCCCTCACCTGCCATTCGACACCGGCAATCAACGTCCGCCTGCCTCCCACTACTTATTATTCCTTCTCCTTCTACTCCCCCTCCTCCTCCTCTCCTCTTCACTTTTCGTTTTCTTTTTAATTTCTTTATTCTTCTTCTTTTCTTCTTCTTCTTCTTCTTCTTTTCTTCTTCTTCTCTTCTTCTTCTTCTTTTCTTCTTCTTCGTCTTCTTCTTCGTCTTATTCTTCGTCTTCTTCTTCATCCTCCATCCACTTTTGCGTCCACTCCCGCTCTCTTCCTCCTCCTTCTCCCTCCAAACTCGTCCACATCGTCTTTCTCCTTTAGTCCCCCATAAAATGAAAAACAAAAACAACAACGTATGGGTGGGACTCGGCAGAAAGGAGGGCGGAGTCGTGTCGAGGCGGAGGACACGCGAGATCATCTTTATGACACCCTATCCAAGATCTATAATATGCCCGTATCTTGGCTATGTGGTGAGGAGCGCCCTGGAGCACCACCTCACGTCAGCCTTTCCACACGCACACTGACGTCATCATCATCACCATCATCATCTTCAGGCATTATTAGTTAACTGTTCGACTTTCCCAAACGTTCTCTACCTCTATCTGATGTTAGTGTACTTCATCCTGCTCAAGCAAATGTTCGTAATGTAATCTCTCGTGGTCTTTGGTCTGCCCTAATTTCTACGTTTGGGTTGCAACGCTGTCACTTTCCCTGTCCATCTGTTGCCATTTTTGCGTATTACACGGCCTGTCCAGTTCCTTTTCTTATTCCTGATTCTCTTTAAATACTCTCTGAATGTTCTTTACTAAAATATTACCTACATTTTTTTGTTTGTAGTTGACCGACTTTCTCTGGATCATATTAAGTTTACGAGTGAATCTGGCATTTTTTCTGGAGTTTGTGGACGAGGGAATTACTATCGATGAAAAGAAGACGTGACCCATAAGGCGAAGATTTAGAAGTTGGATTTCTTTTAATGGGACAAGGTATACTACCGTTACACTCTAGTCTATATTGTATCTTTTATTTTCAGGCTGTGACACGATGAGGATTCTTTTTATGCGCCTACGACCTACCGTTAGCTATAGCTGCCATACGTTCTTACCAACTATACCAAAACTAAAACACGACCTACCGTTATCTGTAGTCGTTCTTGCTTTCATCATAGTGTGAGTGTTACGGGTCCATAACGAAGCTAGTCCCATGAAAGCCGTGGAGAGGAACTGTAGGTCTATGAAATGGAGCGTTGTAGGTCTATATAAAAGGAGCATTGTTGGTTTATATAAAAGGAGCATTGTAGGTCTATATAAAGAGGAGAATTGTCTGCCGTTATTTACTTCCTTTTCTCCCTTCTCTGACACAGTAAACTCTGGTCTTTATTAAAACATTTCCCTTCTAACACACGTGGACGGTATAAACTTTGAACTCTACTGGAACATTTTACTTTGGCATCCACATAACGCGAGGAGAGAGGACGTGCCTTCTCATCCTGTTGAGGTTCAGTGGAGGGGGAAGCTATTACGGAGAACAGGAATAAGGCCTTAGGCGCATCTCTCCAGCCATCTCTTAAACGGCGTGGGCGGAACAGGGTGGCCTGGGAGGGACGAGAGCATGGCCAGGGTGAAGGGGAACAGTTAACCCCACAACCTCACCTCTCCACCCCTTCCCAGGCCCTCCACCCCTTCCCCGGATCCTCCCAAGAATATCCCCGGCATATAAGGCGAGATAGAAATTAATAGGAGATAGATTATTTTCAATGTGTTAAGTTTTTTTGTCCTCTCTCACTTTCTCTCTCTCTCTCTCTCTCTCTCTCTCTCTCTCTCTCTCTCTCTCTCTCTCTCTCTCTCTCTCTCTCTCTCTCTCTCTCTCTCAAACACTACATACATACATACGAACACACACAAAGACACAGTAAATGACACCGCCCCACCCGCACGCTGCATACATTCATACATACCACAAATACAGACCTCACACACTCCCCTCGCTTCCCTCTCTCCTCAGACCACATACATACATACATACATCCCATTCACACCCACAAACACATATGCCCCCCCCTACCCAATACTTCCCCCACCTCAGACACCACATACATGCATACTTACATACATACATACATACATACATACATACATCCCGTCCGCCCGCAGCCTCGACTCGCCTCCCGCGCCTCCACTTAGCGAAGGTTTCCGCCACATTTATCGCAATCAGGGCCACACTTTACTCATTACGCGCTCCGTGGCATCCTTTTCTCGCCGCCTCGAAGGCCACGTAAAGTTTGCTGCGGATGATGAGCGACGAATATAAAGTTTTAAGCCGGAAAAATGGGAAGTTACGGACGGACCCGAAGTTAGTTTGATTTCTTGTTTTTCTTGCTCCTTTGTTTTTGCTGTTATTAGTGAAGGGACTGGTTCGGATTAAGGAGATGTGACGGAGTGCAGAAGTTATGTGGGAAGTTCAGGATTACAAGTGGAGGATTCTTTTTTTGTTTGTTTGTTTGTTTTCTCCCCAGAGTTAGTTATAAGTCTTTGCTCCTTTGTTTTCGCTATTACTATTGAAGGGATTGGTTCGGGTTAAGGTGATGTGACGGAGTGCAGGAATTAAATAGGAAGATCATTATCACAAGTGGAGGATTCTTTTTTCTTGTTTGTTTGTTTGTTTTTACGTCTACGCCTATAGCGCCGGTAGACTTGCAATTATCTTTCTTATCAATTATTATAAATCTTGCTTGCTATTATAACCATTCATCATCACTAGCATCATCACCAACCTCTTCCCGCTTCTCTTACTTGTAGGGGCGGGGAGAGGGACGGGGAGGAGGGGTTAAAGTATAATGATAATGGAAGTAGGGCCACGCAATTGTTTCCCTAGTAGCGATTCCAGATACTTACCTCAATGAAAAAAAACACTTCTACGTTAATAGCAAATAGGAGACAAGGAAATCTGGACATCACTTACTGAAAACAAAAATAATCGGGCTCTCCGGTCGAACGAAGGAGTGAACAAGAAGGCGCGTAGTAATGATATCCAAACCCCGGCAGGTTGATTATAATAAAGCTCACTAGTCATGGCCTCTCGTTTGTTTATGCTTTTCCTCAAGTTCATGATATATTTGTATGTTCATTATGGTAGTCCACTATATGTAATAAAACATGTTCAAAATCATGGCAAGGAAAAAATAAGCGGTGGTTTCCCTGACTTTACGCAATAAAGTATGAAGATAATTGTGTTGTACAATCCTAATTATTGTTCTTATGCATACTCTCAACCAGGAACAAACAACAGGTCGAGAGATAACGAGTTATTTTAATGAATGTGTTTTTATTATCTCACATACTGATCGTGTGAAATTCATTTAACAACTTGAATGAAAAATAATTTATCTACATTGTCCAGTGACGCAAGCCGGTCGGGTTATGAAAGGTAATGACAAGGCATTGTGAGAGAGAGAGAAACGTTCCACATTGTGCGGCATCACCATCATTCTGTGTGTGTCGTCACTGGCCGCGCGGTCAACCAGCTCTAGACTCGGGGGGGTGCAATGTCAACTCCAAGGTCCCCAAAACGGCTTACTCGAATCCGAGGTGATGTGTTGAATCGAGCCCTATGTGTAAATACCAGAGAGAGGAATGGCCCACCCAATCACCGGAACCAAGAGCCTCGGGGGTCGCCTTGCTCAGCCAGGGGGGCGAGCGGCATCCCTGATCGCCTCGTGGTACCGGGAGGAGCGGTAGCGAAAAAATCCAAAAAAAAAAAAAGATAAAACAAAAAACACAAACCAACTCTACCAGAGAAAAAATCCAAAAAAAAAGATAAAACAAAAAAATACAAACCAACTCTACCAGAGAAAAAAAAAGATAAAACAAAAAAATACAAACCAACTCTACCAGAGAAAAAATCCAAAAAAAAAATATAATACAAAAAAATACAAACCAACTCGACCAGAGCAAAAAATCGAAAAAAAAAGATAAAACAAAAAAATACAAACCAACTCGACCAGAGCAAAACAAAAAAAATGAACAACAACAAAAAAAAATCGACCAGAGCAAAAAATCCCCCAAAAATGTAAGACAAAAAAAAAAAGAATAGAAACCAACTCGACCAGAGCAAAAAAAAAAAAAAAAAAAAAAAAGACGAGGAAGAAAACGAAGAAGACGAAAAAGACAACGAAGAAGAAGAAGACGACGAAGAAGACGAAGATGACGACAAAGAAGACGACGAAGAAGACCAAGAAGACGACGAAGAAGACCAAGAAGACAACGAAGAAGACGAAGAAGACGACAAAGAAGACGACGAAAAAGACCAAGAAGACGACGAAGAAGACGAAGAAGAAGAAGACGAAGAAAAAGACGAAGAAGACGAAGAAGAAGACGACGACGACGAAGAAGAAGACGGAGGAGAAGACGACGAAGAAGAAGACGAAGAAGAAGACGACGAAGAAGACGAAGAAGACGACGTAGAAGACGACGAAGAAGAAGAAGACGACGAAGAAGACGAAGAAGACGACGTAGAAGACGACGAAGAAGACGAAGAAGACGACGTAGAAGACGGCGAAGAAGACGAAGAAGACGACGTAGAAGACGACGAAGAAGACGACGAAGAAGAAGACGAAGAAGAAGACGACGAAGAAGACGAAGAAGACGACGTAGAATACGACGAAGAAGACGACGAAGAAGAAGACGAAGAAGAAGACGACGAAGAAGAAGACGAAGACGAAGACGACGAAAAAGACGAAGAAGAAGACGACGAAGAAGACGAAGAAGAAGACGACGAAGAAGACGAAGAAGAAGACGACGAAGAAGACGAAGAAGAGGACGACGAAGAAAACGAAGAAGACGACGTAGAAGACGACGAAGAAGAAGAAGACGACGAAGAAGACGAAGAAGACGACGAAGAAGACGACGAAGAAAACCAAGAAGACGACGAAGAAGACGAAGAAGAAGAAGACGAAGAAAAAGACGAAGAAGACAAAGAAGAAATCGAGGCAGACGACGAAGAAGACGAAGAAGAAGACGACGAAGAGGAGGACGAAGAAGACAAAGAAGAAACGAAGAAGACGACGACGAAGAAGACGACGAAAAAGAAGACGAAGAAGACGACGAAGAAGAAGAAGACGAAAAAGAAGACGAAGAAGCCAAAGAAGAAACGACGAAGAAGACATTGAAGACAAAGGAAAAGACGAAAATATAAAAGAGGAAAAAAAGGAGATGACAAGGACTATGTAAAAGATGAAGAAGGTAGAATGCTGTCCTTGGCTTAACTGTCTGGGTGGGATGCTGACTTGGCTTAACTGTCTGGGTGGGATGCTGTCCTTGGCTTAACTGTCTGGGTGGGATGCTGACCTTGGCTTAACTGTCTGGGTGGGATGCTGACCTTGGCTTAACTGTCTGGGTGGGATGCTGACCTTGGCTTAACTGTCTGGGTGGGATGCTGACCTTGGCTTAACTGTCTGGGTGGGATGCTGACCTTGGCTTAACTGTCTGGGTGGGATGCTGACCTTGGCTTAACTGTCTGGGTGGGATGCTGATTTTGGCTAACTGTCTGGGTGGGATGCTGACCTTGGCTTAACTGTCTGGGTGGGATGCTGACCTTGGCTTAACTGTCTGGGTGGGATGCTGACCTTGGCTTAACTGTCTGGGTGGGATGCTGTCCTTGGCTTAACTGTCTGGGTGGGATGCTGACCTTGGCTTAACTGTCTGGGTGGGATGCTGACCTTGGCTTAACTGTCTGGGTGGGATGCTGACCTTGGCTTAACTGTCTGGGTGGGATGCTGACCTTGGCTTAACTGTCTGGGTGGGATGCTGACCTTGGCTTAACTGTCTGGGTGGGATGCTGACCTTGGCTTAACTGTCTGGGTGGGATGCTGACCTTGGCATCTCTGTCTGGGTGGGATGCTGACCTTGGCTTAACTGTCTGGGTGGGATGCTGACCTTGGCTTAACTGTCTGGGTGGGATGCTGACCTTGGCTTAACTGTCTGGGTGGGATGCTGACCTTGGCTTAACTGTCTGGGTGGGATGCTGACCTTGGCTTAACTGTCTGGGTGGGATGCTGACCTTGGCTTAACTGTCTGGGTGGGATGCTGACCTTGGCTTAACTGTCTGGGTGGGATGCTGACCTTGGCTTAACTGTCTGGGTGGGATGCTGACCTTGGCTTAACTGTCTGGGTGGGATGCTGACCTTGGCATAACTGTCTGGGTGGGATGCTGACCTTGGCTTAACTGTCTGGGTGGGATGCTGACCTTGGCTTAACTGTCTGGGTGGGATGCTGACCTTGGCTTAACTGTCTGGGTGGGATGCTAAACTTGGCATAGCTGTCTGGGTGAGAAGCTGAACTTGGCTTAATTGTCTGGGTGTGATGCTGACCTTGGCTTAACTGTTTGGGTGGGATGCTGACCTTGGCTTAACTGTCTGGGTGGGATGCTGACCTTGGCTTAACTGTTTGGGTGGGATGCTGACCTTGGCTTAACTGTCTGGGTGGGATGCTGCTCTTGGCTTAATTGTCTGGGTGGGATGTTGATCTTGGCTTATATATCCGGGTCCGATGCGAGGTGGCGTCGTTCGATAGATAGGAGGAGGTGGTGGCGGGAGTGGCTTGCGAGGGACAGGAGAATGCAATGGCAGGGTTGGCGTGCGAGGGACAGGCGGTTACGGGGGTGACGTTCGAGGGAGAGTAGGAGGAGGAGGCGGGGGTGGCGTGCGAGGGAAATGAGGAGGCTGTGGCGGGGATAACGTTTGAGGGAAAGGAGTAGTCGGTGGCATGGGTGGCGTGCGAGTGAAAGGAGGAGGCGACGGCAGGGGTGTCGTGCGAGGGAAAGTCGGTGGCATGGGTGGCGTGCGAGAGAAAGGAGGAGGCGGCGGCGGGGTTGTCGTGCGAGGGAGAGGAGGAGGCGGCGGCGGGGGTGTCGTGCGAGGGAAACAAGGAGGCGGCGGCGGGGGTGTCGTGTGAGGGAAAGGAGGAGGCGGCGGTGGGGGTGTCGTGCAAGGGAAACGAGGAGGCGGCGGCGGGGGTGTCGTGCGAGGGAAAGGAGGAGGCTGCGGCGAAGGTGGCGTGGAATGGACTGGAGGAGGCGGTGGCGGGTTTTCCGTCTGAGAAACAGGAAGAAGCGGTGACGGGGGTTGCGTACGAAGGACAGGAGGAGGCGGTGGCCGGCGCGTCGTGCAAGGGAAAGGAGGAGGCAGTGGCTGGGGTGGCGTACGAATGACTAAAGGAGGCGGTGGTGCGGTCGGCGTGCGAGAGACAGGAGGAGGCGGTGGTGGTGGTGGCATGCGAAGGACAATAGAAGGCGGTGGCGGGGTTGGCGTGCGAAGGACAGGAGGAGGCGGTGGCGGGGGTGGCGTGCGTGGAACCATATGAGGCGATGGCGGGGTTAGCGTGCGATGAACAGGAGGAGGCGCCGCCGCTTGGGTGGCGGAGGTGTAGTGCGAGAATCAGGAGGAGGCGGTGGCGGGGTTGGCGTGCGAAGGACAGGAGGAGGCGGTGGCGCGGGTGACTTTCGAGGGACAGTAGGAGGCAGTTGCAGGGTTTGGTTGGATTGACAGGAGGATGCGGGGGCGGGGGTGGCGTGCGAGGGACATTAGGAGGCGGTGGCGGGGATGGCGTTCGATAGATAGAAGGAGGCGGTGTCCTGATTGGCGTGCGAGTGACAGGGGGAGGTGGTGGCGAGGTTGGCGTTCGAGGGACAGGAGGAGGCGGTGGCGAGGTTGGCGTTCGAGGGACAGGAGGAGGCGGTGGCTAGGCTGGCGTTCGAGGGACAGGAGGAGGCGGTGGCGAGGTTGGCGTTCGAGGGACAGGAGGAGGCGGTGGCGGGGTTGGCGTTCGAGGGACAGGAGGAGGCGGTGGCGTGGGTGGCGTTCGAGGAACAGGAGGAGGCGGTGGTGTCTGTTGCTGTGTGCGTGTACCCGGCGGTGGTGTTTGTTGTTGTGTGTGTGTGCCCGGCGGTGGTGTTTGTTGTTGTGTGTGTGCCCGGCGGTGGTGTTTGTTGTTGTGTGTGTGTGCCCGGCGGTGGTGTTTGTTGTTGTGTGCGTGTGCCCGGCGGTGGTGTTTGTTGTTGTGTGTGTGTGCCCGGCGGTGGTGTTTGTTGTTGTGTGTGTGTGCCCGGCGGTGGTGTTTGTTGTTGTGTGTGCGTGTGCCCGGCGGTGGTGTCTGTTGTTGTGTGTGTGTGCCCGGCGGTGGTGTCTGTTGTTGTGTGTGTGTGTCCGGCGGTGGTGTTTGTTGTTGTGTGTGTGCCCGGCGGTGGTGTCTGTTGTTGTGTGTGTGTGCCCGGCGGTGGTGTCTGTTGTTGTGTGCGTGTGTGCGGCGGTGGTGTTTGTTGTTGTGTGTGTGCCCAGCGGTGGTGTTTGTTGTTGTGTGTGTGTGTGCGGCGGTGGTGTTTGTTGTTGTGTGTGTGTGCCCGACGGTGGTGTTTGTTGTTGTGTGTGTGTGCCCGGCGGTGGTGTTTGTTGTTGTTGTGTGTGTGCCCAGCGGTGGTGTCTGTTGTTGTTGTGTGTGTGCCCGGTGGTGTTGGTTGATTGTGTGGTGTTGTGCCCGGCGCTGTTGTTTGTTTTTGTGGGGTGTGGTCCCGGCGGTGGTGTTTGTTGTTGTGTGTGTGTGCCAGGCGGTGCTGTTTGTTGTTGTGTGTCTGTGACCTGCGGTGGTGTCGGTTGTTGTGTGTGTGCCCGGCGGTGGTGTCTGTTGTTGTGTGTGTGTGCCCGGCGGTGGTGTTTGTTGTTGTGTGTGTGTGCCCGGCGGTGGTGTTTGTTGTTGTGTGTGTGTGCCCAGCGGTGGTGTTTGTTGTTGTGTGTGTGTGCCCGGTGATGGTGTTTGTTGTTGTGTGTGTGCCCAGCGGTGGTGTTTGTTGTTGTGTGTGTGCCCAGCGGTGGTGTATGTTGCTGTGTGTGTGTGCCCGGCGGTGGTGTTTGTTGTTGTGTGTGTGTGCCCGGCGGTGGTGTTTGTTGTTGTGTGTGTGCCCGGCGGTGGAGTTTGTTGTTGTGTGTGTGACCAGCGGTGGTGTTTGTTGTTGTGTGTGTGTGCCCAGCGGTGGTGTTTGTTGTTGTGTGTGTTCACTGCGGTGGTGTCTGTTGTTGTGAGTGTGTGCCAGTTGGTGGTGTTTGTTGTTGTGTGTGTGTGCCCAGCGGTGGTGTTTGTTGTTGTGTGTTTGTGCCCGGCGGTGGTGTCTGTTGTTGTGTGTGTTCCCGGCGGTGGTGTTTGTTGTTGTGTGTTTGTGCCCGGCGGTGGTGTCTGTTGTTGTGTGTTCGTGCCCGGCGGTGGTGTCTGTTGTTGTGTGTTTTTGCCTGGCGGTGGTGTTTGTTGTTGTGTGTGTGTGTCCGGCGGTGGTGTTTGTTGTTGTGTGTGTTCCCTGCGGTGGTGTTTGTTGTTGTGTGTGTGTGCCCGGCGGTGGTGTTTGTTGTTGTGTGTGTGCTTAGCGGTGGTGTTTGTTGTTGTGTGTGTGTGCCCTGCGGTGGTGTTTGTTGTTGTGTGTGTGCCCGGCGGTGGTGTTTGTTGTTGTGTGTGTGTGCCCGGCGGTGGTGTTTGTTGTTGTGTGTGTGTGTGCCCGGCGGTGGTGTTTGTTGTTGTGTGTGTGTGCCCAGCGGTGGTGTTTGTTGTTGTGTGTGGGCCCGTCGGTTGTGTTTGTTGTTGTGTGTGTGCTTGGCGGTGGTGTTTGTTGTTGTGTGTGTGTGCCCGGCGGTGGTGTTTGTTGTTGTGTGTGTGTGTGCCCGGCGGTGGTGTTTGTTGTTGTGTGCGTGTGCCCGGCGGTGGTGTTTGTTGTGTGTGTGTGCCCGGCGGTGGTGTCTGTTGTTGTGTGTGCGTGTGCCCCGCGGTGGTGTCTGTTGTTGTGTGTGTGTGCTTGGCGGTGGTGTTTGTTGTTGTGTGTGTGTTCCCGGCGGTGGTGTTTGTTGTTGTGTGTGTGTGCTTGGCGGTGGTGTTTGTTGTTGTGTGTGTGTTCCCGGCGGTGGTGTTTGTTGTTGTGTGTGTGTGCCCGGCGGTAGTGTTTGTTGTTGTGTGTGTGTGCCCGGCGGTGGTGTTTGTTGTTGTGTGTGTGTACCCGGCGGTGGTGTTTGTTGTTGTGTGTGTGTGACCCTATAGGAAGGTGGCACTCTCTGGCTCAGTGCTTGGGAATCAGAAGGTGACATCTGCTGCAGAAAGGCTTGGAGGTGTTATAACTATGCCAGTAAAAGGCTGGACTGCACTAATCTGACCCTGTAGGAAGGTTGCACTCTTAAGGTTAGTTCTAGGGAATCAGAAGGTGTCATGTGCTGCAGAGAGGCTTGGAGGTGTTATAATTATGCTAGTGATAAGCTGGACTGCACAAATCTGACCCTGTAGGAAGGTGAAGGTGGAGGAAGAAGGCACTCTCAAGCTCAATGCTCGGGAATCGGAAGGTGTCATGTGCTGCAGAGTGGCTTCAAGGTGCTTTACCTATGCTCATGAATACTGGTCTGCACTAATCTGACCCTTTAAGAAGATGGCATATCCTGATTCAGTGCCAAGGAATTAGAATGTGTCAAGTGCTGCAGAGAGGTGTGAAGGTGTTATAATTATGCTAGTGAAAGGCTGGACTGCTCTACTTTGACCCTGTATGGAGGTTGCACTCTCTGGTTCAGTGCTAGGGAATCAAAAGGTGTCATGCGCTGCAAATAGACTTGGATGTGTTATGACCATGCTAGTGATATACTGGACTTCACTAATCTGACCCTGTAGAAAGTTGGCACTCTCTGGCTCAGTGCTAGGGAATCAGAAGGTGTCATGTGTTGCAGAGAGGCTTGGAGTTTTTATAACTATGCTACTGACAGACTTGACTGCACTAATCTGACCCTGTTGGATGGTGAATGTGTCGGAAGGTGGCACTCTCTGGCTCAGTGCAAGGGAATCAGAAGGTGTGATGTACTGCAGAGAAGCTTTGAGGTGTTATAACCATACGAGTGAAAGCCTGGACCGCACTAATCTGACCCCGTAGGAAGGTGGCATTCTCTGTCTCAGTGCTATGGAGTCAGGTCTCATGTGTTGCAGAGAGGTTTGGAGATGTTGTAACTTTGCTAGTGAAAGGCTGGACTGCACTAATCTTACCCTGTAGGGAGGTGAAGGTGTAAGGAGGTGGCACGCTCTGGCTCAGTGCTAAGGAATCATAAGGTGTAATGTGCTGCAGAGAGGCTTGGAGGTGTTATAACTATGATAGGTAAATATTGGACTGCACTAATCTGACCCTATAGGAAGGTGGCACTCTCTGGCTCAGTGCTAAGGAGTCAGAAGGTGTCATGTGCTGCAGAGAGGCTTGGAGGTGTTATAACTATGCTAGGTAAAAGCTGGACCGCACTAATCTGACCCTGTAGGAAGGTGAAGGCTTAGGAAGGTGGCACTCTCTGGCTCTGTGCTAGGGAATCAGGTGTCATGTGCTGCAGGGAGGCTTGGAGGTGTCATAACTATGCTAGTGTAAGGCTGGACTGCACTAATATGACCCTGTAGGAAAATGAAGGTGTAGGAAGGTGGCACTCTGTTGCTCAGTGCTAGGGAATATATAGTGTCATGTGCTGCAGAGAGGCTTTGAGGTGTTATAACTATGCTATTGAAAGGCTTGACTGCACTAATCTGACCCTGTAGGAAGGAGAAGCTTTACGAAGGTGGCACTCTCAGGATCAGTGCTAGGGAATCAGGAGGTGTCATGTGCTGCAGAGTGGCATGGTGGTGTTATAATTATGTCAGCGAAAGGCTGGACTACACTAATCTGACCCTGTAGGTAGGTTAAGGTGTAGGAAGGTGGCATTTTCTGTCTCAGTGCTTGGGAATCAGAAGGTGTCATGTGCTGCAGAGTAGCTTAGAGGTGTTATAACTATGCTAGTGGAAGGCTGGACTGCATTATTCTGACCCTGTAGGAAGGTGACATTATCTGTCTCAGTGCTAGGGAATCAGCAGGTGTCATGTGCTGCAGGGAGGCTTGGAGGTGTTACAAAATTAATATGCTAGTGAAAGCTCGACTGCATTATTCTGACCCTGTAGGAAGGTGTCACTCTCTGGCTCAGTGCTAGGGAATCAGAAGGTGTCATGTACTGCAGAGAAGCTTCGAGGTGTTATAACTACGCTAGTGAAATGCTAGACTGACTAGTCTGACCCAGTAGGAAGGTGAGTTGTAGGATGGTGGCACTCTCAAGCTTTGTGCTTGGGAATTATGAGGTGTCATGCGCTGCAGAGAGCCTCATCTGGCTCTCTAGGTAGGTGGCACCCTCTGTCTCAGTTTTAGGGAGTTAGAAGGTGTCTTGTGCTGCAGAGAGGCTTGGAGGTGTTATACCCATGCTAGTGAAAGGCTGGATTGCACTAGTCTGACCCTAGAGGAAGGTGAAGGTGTAGGAAGGTGGCACTCACAAGCTCAGTGCTAGGGAATCAGAAGGTGCCATGTGCTGCAGAGAGGCGTGGAGATGTTTTAACTATACTAGTGAAAGGCTGGACTGCACTAATCTGTCCATGTGGAAAGGTGAAGATGTAGGAAGGTGGCACTCTCAAGCTCTGTGCTTGGGAATCAAAAGGTGCCATTTGCTGCAGAGAGGCTTGGTGGTGTTATAACTAAACTAGTGAAAGGCAAAACTGCACTAATCTGACCCTGTAAGAAGGTGAAGGTGTAGTAAGGTGGCACTCTCAAGCTTTATGGTAGGAAATCAGAAGGAGTCATGTGCTGTAGAGAGGCTTGGGGGTGTTATAAATATGCTAGTGAAAGACTGGACTGCACTAACCTGGCCCTGTAGGACGGTGCAGCAGTAGGAAGGTGGCACTCTCTGGCTCATTGCAAGGAAATCCGGTGTCATGACCTGCAGAGAGCATTTGAGTTGTTATAACTATGCTAATGAAAAGCTGGACTACACTCATATGGCACTGTAGGTAGGTGGCACTCTCTGGCTCAGTGCTAAGGAATCAAAAGGTGTCATGTGCTGCAGAGAGTATTGGAGGTGTTATACCTATGCTAGTGAAAGGCTGGACTGCACAAATCTAACTCTGTAGGAAGGAGAAGGTTGAGGAAGGTGGCACTCTCAAGCTCAGTGCTAGGGAATTAGAAGGTGTCATGTGCTGCTGAGAGGCTTGGAGGTGTTATAACTATGCTAATGAAAGGGTCGACTACACTAATCTGACCCTTTTGGAAAGTGGCACTCTCTGGCTCTGTGCTAGGGAATCAGAAGGTGTCATGTGCTACAGAGAGGCTTGGATGTGTTATAACTATGAATGTGAAAGGATGTACAGCACTAATCTGAACCAATAGGAAGGTGGCACTCTCAAGCTCTTTGCTTGGGAATCAGAAGGTGGCATGTGCTGCAGAGAAGCTTGGAGGTGTTATAACTATGCATGTGAAAGGATGTACAGCACTAATCTGACTTAATAGGAAGGTGGCACTCTCAAGCTCTGTGCTAGGGAATCAGAAGGTGGTATGTGCTGCAGAGAGGCTTGGATGTGTTATAACTATGCATGTGAAAGGATGTACAGCACTAATCTGACCCAATAGGAAGGTGGCACTCTCAAGCTCGGTGCTAGGAAATCAGAAGGTGGCATGTGCTGCAGAGAGGCTTGGAGGTGTTATAACTATGCATATGAAAGGCTGGATTGATCTAATCTAATTTGTCCCTGAAGGAAGGTGAAGGTGTAGGAAGATGGCATTCTCTGGCTCAGTGCTAGGGAATCAGAAGGTCGTATGTGGTGCAGAGAGGCTTGGAGGTGTTTTAACTATTCTAGTGAAAGGCTCTACTCCACTAATCTGACCCTGTAGGCAGGGGGCACTTTCTGGCTCAGTGCGTAGGAATCAGAAGCTGTAATGTGCTGCATACAGGTTTGTAGGTGTTATAACTATGCTTAAGAAAGGCTGAACTGCACTAATATGACAGTGTGGGAAGGTGAAAGTGTAGGAGGGTGAAGCTCTGTGCTAGGGAATCAGAAGGTGTCATGTGCTGCAGAGAGGCATGGATGTGTTATAACTATGCTAGTGAAAAGATGTACAGCACTAATCTGACCCAATAGGAAGGTGACACTCTCAAGCGCTGTGCTAAGGAATCAGAAGGTGGCATGTGCTGCAGAGAGGCTTGGCGGTGTTATTACTATGCTAGTGAAAGGCTGGGCTGCACTAATTTGACACAGTAGGAGGGTTAAGGTGTAGGAAGGTGGCTCTGGCTTGGAGCTAGGGAATCAGTTGCCATGTGCCGCATAGAGGCTTCAGGTGTTATAACTATGCTAGTGAAAGGCTGGACTGCACTAATCTGACCCTGTAGGAAAGTGACTCTGCAGGAAGGTGGCAATCTCGAACTCTTTGCTAGGGAGTCAGGTGTCATATGATGCAGAGAGGCATGGGGTTGTTATAACTATGCTAGTGAAAGGCTGTACTGCACTAATCTGAGCCAGTAGGAAGGTGGCACTCTCAAGCTCAGTGCTAGGGAATCAGGTGTCATGTGCTGCAGAATGGCGTGGAGGTGTTATAACAATGCTACTGAAAGGCTGGACTGCACTAATCTGACCCTGTAGAAAGGTGAAGGCGTAGGAAGGTGGTCTCTGCCTTAGTGCTAGGGTGTCAGGAGGAGATATGTGCTGCAGAGTCTTGTAGGTGTTATAACTAAGCTAGTGAAAGGCTGGACTGCACTAATCTGACCCTGTAAGAAGGTAAAGGTGTAGGAATGTGGCACTCTGAAGGTCTGTGGTAGGGAATCAGAAGGTGTCATGTGCTGCAGAGCAGCTTGGAGGTGTTATAACTATTTTTTTTACAACAAATGAGACAGCTCAAGGGTAAAGTAAGCAATAATAAAAAAAGCCCGCTACTCGCTGCTCAACAAAAGAATCCAAAGAGGTGGCCGAAAGAGAGGTCAATTTCGGGAGGAGAGGTTTTCAAGTCGTAGGCAGGAGGACATACATAAGAAGTAGGATTGTTCCAGAGTTTACCCGCGTGAGAGATTAAAGAGTGATTATGCTGGTTAACTCTTGCATAAGGGGTTTGGTCAGTATAGGGATGACCATGAGTAGAAAGTCGGGTGCACCGGGGCCGCGGGATGGGGGGAGGCAAGCAGTTAGCAAGTTCAGAAGAGCAGTCAGCCTGAAAATATCGATAGAAGATAGAAAGGGAGGCAACATTGCGGCGGAAATTAAGAGGTCGAAGACTATCAGTATGAGGAGGAGAGCTGATGAGACGAAGAGCCTTAGACTCCACTCTGTCCAAGAGAGCTGTGTGAGTAGAGCCCCAACACACATGAGATGCATACTCCATACGAGGTCGGACAATGCCACTGTATATGGATAGCATGTGTGTGGGGGAGAATAACTGGCGGAGACGATACAGAACGCCCAACTTTGAAGAAGTTGATTTAGTGAGAGACGAGATGTAAAGTTTTCAGTTAAGATTTTGAGTTGAGGATAGACCGAGGATGTTTAGTGTTGAAGATGGTGACAGCTGAGTGTTGTCGAATAATCGGGGGTAAGGGTGTTTGGAAGATTGCGTCGAGTTGATAAGTGGATAAATTGTGTTTTTGATGCATTATAGAGGCGGTGGCTGAACGGATAGCGAGACGGTCCCGCGTTTAGGAAGACACGAGTTCAATCCCCGACTGATGCCACCAAGCTAGGATTTTTCAGCGGCCGCCGACTGGCTTAAAACTACCCACATGCTGTCCAGAAGACCACCTATCAACCCGGACTCCAGATTCTAGGATTAAAGATGAGCTCCGGGAGGGCAGCATGAGCCAATGCAAGATGGCGCCACTATAAACACTCGCCTGTGCCAGAACGGGCTGGGCCGACCATCAGGACCCACTGGGAAGAAGCCTTGGACCGACCATCAGGATCCGGCAGGAAGAAGCCTACCGGCGCAATAGGCCGCGACGTAAAAAAAAAAAAAAAAAGTGCACAAGGTTCCTTTTACCCCACTCGGAACACTCGGCACAGTGAGAAGCCTGGCTATTTCACCAAAATCCCCAAGAAGAACCGCATCCACATAGCCAACGTGTACGACGACCTCACGTCTCGCGACCTTCTCAGCAAATGTCTGAAGGGGAGGACCCAGAATGCCAATGAAAGTCTACACAGCAAGGTTTGGCAGAAGGTCGCGAAACACAAGTTTGCTGGGAAACGTCGAGTCAACTACATCCTGCAGATGGTCGCCCTCGACCACAACCTCGGCTTTCATGACTCCTACTTCCTGGGACACCTTGGCTTTGGAATGTCACCTTCCAAGTCAAGCAACCTTGTCATCCAGGATAAGGAATGTGCTCGCTCCTTCCGCAGAAGCAGTACAGGTACCACTGGCCAGCAGAAGCGGAAGAGAAAAGAGGGGAAGGATGAAAGTGCATATGCTGGTGCTTTCTAGGTATATAATATTGTATAGCGGCGCATCAGCGTGGCCACGGGCACCACATAGAGTGGTGCCTGCAACTACACTCCACAGGATCCACAGGAGCCTGGCGACAATGATTTTTTATTTTATTTATTTATTTATTTATTTATTTTTTTTTTTTTTATGTAGGCACTCACTATGATACCTATGATACCCAATGAATATTTTATTGTTTGTATAGCTGTTACAGGACTTATGTATTTTATTAGGTGATGAGTTGCTCTAACATATTACAGCAGCAACACGACCACAACACCAACATATTGAGTAAATAAATATGTGATTGGACTTTCATAGCGTTTTTCTGAAAACCTAGTTTTTTTGCACATTATGCTAAAAAAAGGCCAGACTATTCGTCCTAGAACAACGATATGCATATCACTGGAAAGAGCTTGATTTGCGCTACAATGTTTAGGGATTAGATTTTCTATTTTCCATTTCATTCATCTACAATTAGTCTGTGAAAAAAATAATTTACCCGAAATTAGTCGTTGCAAATTTTGCACTAACTTTGTACGGCCCTAATTCGACTAATTAGAACTCATTCAAAAATTTGCCTCCTAAATCTTGTAGAGAAAATCAAGCCCTTTCCACTGATATATATATTTTTGTCATAGGATAAAAGGTGTAGTCTGTTTTTAGGTTTAAGGAAAGTTTGTTTAGTTTCGCACTAATTTGGCTCTAATTCGATAACTAATTGCCCAATTCTAATGAAATTTTATGGGTACATACAGTGTAGGGTACCCTATAACTGTGCCACATTTCAGTTGAATCGGATAATAAATACGGAATTACTAATTACTTATTAGGTAGCATACTATAATCACCTTTAATGCTACATTGCTTGTTTTTAATTGGCGCCTCCCCCCTGGAACAGCTGTTTGTCCGTATTTTTATTGGTACAACACTTCAGACACGATAATTAGTGCGCGGGGGCGATCAGTCAGCTGTTATTATCGTTATTATATTGAATGAGACATCCGAAAAGTTAGCTTTTAAGTCGTTACAGAGAGTGTCACCTTCCTACACATTCATCTTCCTACAAGGTCAGCCTCCAAGCCTCTCTACAGCACATGACACCGTCTGATTCCCTAGCACTGAGCCAGAGAGTGCCACCTTCCTATACGTTTATCTTTCTACAACGTCAGAATAGTGCAGTCCAGCCTTTCACTAGCATAGTTAAAACACCTCCAAGCCTCTCTGAAGCACATGACACCTAATTCCCTTGAACTGAGCCAGAGAGTGCCACCTTCCTACCCGTTCACCTCCTACAGCGACAGATTAGTGCAGTCCAGCCTTTCACTAGCATAACTATAACACCTCCACGCCTCTCTAAAGCACATTACACCTTCTGATTCCGTAGCACTGATCCAAAGAGTGCCACCTTCCTACACCATCTTCCTTCACGATCAGATTAGTTTAGTCCAGCCTTTCACTAGCATATTTACAACACCTCCAAGCCTCTCTGCAGCACATGTCAACTAATTTCCTAGCACTGAGGTTGAGAGTGCCACCTCTCTACACCTTCACCTTCCTCTAGCGTCAGACTAGTGTATTGCAGCCTTTCACTAACTAACTTTCACTAACCATGAACTTTACATTTCAGCACGGTATCGTGCCAAATCTATTATCCGACTTACCAAAACCTCTGTTATCAATAGAAATGTCAACACCTTGCTTTCCCTAATTCATCCCTTGACTTCTGCTCCCTAGCAACAATATCACCAATTTCACTTCTTCCTCTTTCCCTCCTCTCCGTAACCCTGACGGGAGCACTGCCGTCTTATCTATCTCTAAGGCTGAACTCTTTGCTCACACATTCTGTAAGAACTCCACCCTGGACGATTCTGGGCATATTCCTCCTACTCATACCCCCTCTGACTCCTTTATACCTATTATTAAGATTTTTCATAATGATGTTTTCTATGCCCCCTCTGGCCTTAACTCTCAGCAGTCTAATTTACCTGATGGAATGCCTTCTATTGTCCTTAAAAACTTTGCCTCCGTGATGACACCCTGCCTGGTCAAACTCTTTCGCCTCTGCCTGTCAACATCTATCTTTCCTTCTTGCTTGAAGTTTTCCTTTGTACAGCCTGTGCCTAAGAAGGGTGACCGTTCCAATCCCTCAAACTACCGCCCTATTACTTCACTTTCCTGTCTATCTAAACCTTTTGAATCAATCCTTAACCGGATTATTCGAAAGCACCTTTCCACTTCTAACCTTCTATCTGATCGATCGCCAGTATGGGTTCCGCAATGAGCGTTATACTGGCGATCTTCTTGCTCTCTTAACTGACTCCTGGTCATCCTCTCTTAGCCGTTTCGGTGACATATCTAAAGCTTTCGATAGAGTCTGGCAAAAGTCTTTGCTTTCTAAACTGCCCTCTTTAGGATTATATCCCTGTCTTTGTTCCTTTATATCCAGTTTCCTTTCCGGCTGTTCTATCTTTGCGGTGGTAGACGGTCACTGTTCTTCCCCTAAGCCTATCAACAGTGGTGTTCCACAAGGCTCTGTTCTATCACTCACTCTCTTCCTGTTATTCATCAATAATCTTTCCATAACAAACTGTCCTGTCCACTCATTCGCCGACGACTCCACTTTGCATTATTCGACTTCTTTCAATAGAAGGCCATCTCAACAGGAAGTACACGACTCCAGACTGGAAGCTGCAGAACAGTTAAACCTCAGACCTTGCTATCATTTCCGATTGGGATAGAAGGAACCTTGTGTCCTTCAGTGCCTCAAAAACTTAATTTCTCACCCTATCAGCTCGAAACAATCTTCCAAACACCTATCCCCAATTCTTCGACAACACTCAGCCGTCACTTTCTTCAACATCAAATATCCTCAGTCTATCCTTAACTCAAAATCTCAACTGGAAACTTCATATCTCCTCTCTCGCTAAATCAGCTTCCTCAAGGTTGGGCGTTCTGTATCGTCTCCGCCAGTTCTTCTCCCCCGCACAGTTGCTATCCGTATACAGTGGCCTTGTCCGCCCTCGTATGGAGTAGGCATCTCAAGTGTGGGGGGGGCTCCACTAACACAGTTCTTCTGGACAGAGTGGAGTCTAAGGCTCTTCGTCTCATCAGTTTTCCTCCTCCTACTGATAGTCTTCTACCTTTTTAATTCCGTCGCGATGGTGCCTCTCTTCCTATCTTCTGCAGCTATTTTCACGCTGACTGCTCTTCTGAACTTACTAACTGCATGCCTCCCCACCCCCCTTTCCCGCGGCCCCGCTGCACACGACTTTCTCCCTCTACTGTCCAAACCCCTATTGCAAGAATTAACCAGCATCTTCACTGTTTCATCCTTCACGCTGGTAAACTCTGGAACAATCTTCCTTCATCTGTATTTCCTCCTGCCTACGACTTGAGCTCTTTCAAGAGGAGGGTATCAGGACACCTCTCCTCCCGAGACTGACCTTTCTTTCGGCCACCTCTTTTGATTATTTCTGGGAGCAGCGATTAGCGAGCTTTTTTTTACATTTTACGCACAATTGAAAAAAATTAAAGTAATCAAAACTCCTGGTCCAGACAAAACTACCCCTAGGGTCTTAAAAGAAATCAAACATCAAATTTGTATGCCGCTCTCCATCATATTCAATAAATCTTTAACAGCTGGAAAAGTTTCGTCGGATTGGAAAATAGCAAATGTCACACCAATTTTCAAAAAGTCTCATCCAGGAAACTATCGACCAATTAGCCTGACATCGATTGTTTGTAAGTTAATGGAAACTATCATTCGCGACAATATGGTGAAATTCTTCGAAGAAAATAATATAATAAATAACTCGCAACATGGCTTCCGTATTAAACGTTCGTGTTAAACTAGCCTACTTGATTTTTTTCATTATATATTTTAGGTGTTCGATGAAAGCAGATCAGTAGATATCATATATCTAGATTTTCAAAAAGCATTTGATAAGGTCCCCCACCAACGATTGCTCAACCAACTACTGGCGCACGGTATTTCGGGTAACATTCACAATTGGCTTGTGGACTGGCTCTCTGAGCGGAAACAGAGAGTAGTTATAAACGATGTTACATCTAACTGGCTCGATGTCAGAAGCGGTGCACCTCAAGGATCAGTGCTTGGCCCCATGCTCTTCTTAATTTATGTTAATGATATCGATGATGGGCTCACTTGCAAAGTATCAAAATTTGCTGATGATACAAAAATTTGCTAGTAAAGTAACTGCGACACTCGACGAAGAAGCTTTACAATCAGATCTAGATCGACTTGCACGTTGGGCCAATCAATGGCAAATGAAATTAAACGTTGACAAATGTAAAGTGTTGCACATCGGAAACAAATAACAATCGCGTTCGGTACGTAATGAATGGCCTACAACTTTCTGCAGTAAGTAAAGAAAAGGATCTTGGAATCACTATATCAAGCGATTTAAAGCCCGGTCAGCATTGTTCAGAGGTAGTTAAAACTCCAAACAAATTGTTTGGCTTTATCGGACGAGTCTTTAATAATAAATCGGAAAAAGTAGTTAAAACTGTATAATTCGTTGGTTCGACCCCGTCTAGAGTACTGTGTACAGTTTTGGTCTCACTATTACAGAAAAGACATAGAAAAGAAGAGTAACAAAGATGATTCCTAGGTTGAAAAATTTGTCATATGAACAAAGGCTAAAATAAGTAAATTTATTCAGCCTATCAAAACGAAGAATGCGAGGCGATCTAATAGAAGTGTTTAAAATGTTTAAAGGATTCAGTGATATTAATGTCAGTTGATCTGGCTCGCTCTGCTAGGGAATCTTTTCTCTGTAATAGTGAGATAAAAACTTTACACAGTACTCTAGACGGGGTCGAACCAACGAATTATACAGTTTTAATTACTTATTCCGATTTATTATTAAAGACTCGTCCGATAAAGCCAAACAATTTGTTTGGAGTTTTAACTACCTCTGAACAATGCTGACCGGGCTTTAAATCGCTTGATATAGTGATTCCAAGATCCTTTTCTTTACTTACTGCAGAAAGTTGTAGGCCATTCATTACGTACCGAACGCGATTGTTATTTGCTTCCGATGTGCAACACTTTACATTTGTCAACGTTTAATTTCATTTGCCATTGATTGGCCCAACGTGCAAGTCGATCTAGATCTGATTGTAAAGCTTCTTCGTCGAGTGTCGCAGTTACTTTACTAGCAAATTTTTGTATCATCAGCAAATTTTGATACTTTGCAAGTGAGCCCATCATCGATATCATTAACATAAATTAAGAAGAGCATGGGGCCAAGCACTGATCCTTGAGGTGCACCGCTTCTGACATCGAGCCAGTTAGATGTAACATCGTTTATAACTACTCTCTGTTTCCGCTCAGAGAGCCTGTCCACAAGCCAATTGTGAATGTTACCCGAAATACCGTGCGCCAGTAGTTGGTTGAGCAATCGTTGGTGGGGGACCTTATCAAATGCTTTTTGAAAATCTTTATATATGATATCTACTGATCTGCTTTCATCGAACACCTAAAATATATAATGAAAAAAATCAAGTAGGCTAGTTTAACACGAACGTTTAATACGGAAGCCATGTTGCGAGTTATTTATTATATTATTTTCTTCGAAGAATTTCACCATATTGTCGCGAATGATAGTTTCCATTAACTTACAAACAATCGATGTCAGGCTAATTGGTCGATAGTTTCCTGGATGAGACTTTTTGAAAATTGGTGTGACATTTGCTATTTTCCAATCCGACGAAACTTTTCCAGCTGTTAAAGATTTATTGAATATGATGGAGAGCGGCATACAAATTTGATGTTTGATTTCTTTTAAGACCCTAGGGGTAGTTTTGTCTGGACCAGGAGTTTTGATTACTTTAATTTTTTTCAATTGTGCGTAAAATGTAAAAAAAGCTCGCTAATCGCTGCTCCCAGAAATAATCAAAAGAGGTGGCCGAAAGAAAAGGTCAGTCTCGGGAGGAGAGGTGTCCTGATACCCTCCTCTGAAAGAGCTCAAGTCGTAGGCAGGAGGAAATACAGATGAAGGAAGATTGTTCAGGTTTACCAGCGTGAAGGATGAAACAGTGAAGATGCTGGTTAATTCTTGCAATAGGGGTTTGGACAGTAGAGGAGAAAGTCGTGTGCAGCAGGGGCCGCAGGAAAGGGGGTGGGAGGCATGCATTTAGTAAGTTCAGAGGAGTAGTCAGCGTGAAAATAGCTGCAGAAGATAGGAAGAGAGGCACCATCGCGACGGAATTAAAAGGTAGAAGACTATCAGTAGGAGGAAAACTGATGAGACGAAGCCTTAGACTCCACTCTGTCCAGAAGAACTGTGTTGGTGGAGACCCCACACACGAGATGCATACTTCATACGAGGGCAGACAAGGCCACTGTATACGGATAGCAACTGTGCGGGGGAGAAGAACTGGCGGAGACGATACAGAACGCCCAACCTTGAGGAAGCTGATTTAGCAGAGAGAGGAGATATGAAGTTTCAGTTGAGATTTTGAGTTAAGGATAGACTGAGGATATTTGATGTTGAAGAAAGTGACGGCTGAGTGTTGTCGAAGAATTGGGGATAGGTGTTTGGAAGATTGTTTCGAGCTGATAGGGGTGAAATTAAGTTTTGAGGCACTGAAGGACACAAGGTTCCTTCTATCCCAATCGGAAATGATAGCAAGGTCTGAGGTTTAACTGTTCTGCAGCTTCCAGTCTGGAGTCGTGTACTTCCTGTTGAGATGGCCTTCTATTGAAAGAAGTCGAATAATGCAAAGTGGAGTCGTCGGCGAATGAGTGGACAGGACAGTTTGTTATGGAAAGATTATTGATGAATAAGAGGAAGAGTGAGTGATAGAACAGAGCCTTGTGGAACACCACTGTTGATAGGCTTGGGAAGAACAGTGACCGTCTACCACCGCAAAAGATAGAACAGCCGGAAGGAAACTGGATATAAAGGAACAAAGACAGGGATATAATCCTAAAGGGCAGTTTAGAAAGCAAAGACTTTTGCCAGACTCTATCGAAAGCTTTAGATATGTCACCGAAACGGCTAAGAGAGGATGACCAGGAGTCAGTTAAGAGCAAGAAGATCGCCAGTATAACGCTCATTGCGGAACCCATACTGGCGATCGATCAAATAGAAGGTTAGAAGTGGAAAGGTGCTTTCGAATAATCCGGTTAAGATTGATTCAAAAGGTTTAGATAGACAGGAAAGTGAAGTAATAGGGCGGTAGTTTGAGGGATTGGAACGGTCACCCTTCTTAGGCTGGGCTGTACAAAGGAAAACTTCAAGCAAGAAGGAAGATAGATGTTGACAGGCAGAGGCGAAAAGAGTTTGACCAGGCAGGGTGTCATCACGAGGCAAAGTTTTAAGGACAATAGAAGGCATTCCATCAGGTAAATTAGACTGCTGAGAGTTAAGGCCAGAGGGCATAGAAAACATCATTATGAAAATCTTAATAATAGGTATAAAGGAGTCAGAGGGGGTATGAGTAGGAGGAATATGCCAGAATCGTCAGGGTGGAGTTCTTACAGAATGTGTGAGCAAAGAGTTCAGCCTTAGAGATAGATAAGACGGCAGTGCTCCCGTCAGGGTTACGGAGAGGAGGAAAGGAAGAAGTGAAATTGGTGATATTGTTGCTAGGGCAGAAGTCAAGGGATGAATTAGGGAAAGCAAAGGTGTTGACATTTCTATTGATAACAGAGGTTTTGGTAAGTCGGATAATAGATTTGGCACGATACCGTGCTGAAATGTAAAGTTCATGGTTAGTGAAAGTTAGTTAGTGAAAGGCTGCAATACACTAGTCTGACGCTAGAGGAAGGTGAAGGTGTAGAGAGGTGGCACTCTCAACCTCAGTGCTAGGAAATTAGTTGACATGTGCTGCAGAGAGGCTTGGAGGTGTTGTAAATATGCTAGTGAAAGGCTGGACTAAACTAATCTGATCGTGAAGGAAGATGGTGTAGGAAGGTGGCACTCTTTGGATCAGTGCTACGGAATCAGAAGGTGTAATGTGCTTTAGAGAGGCGTGGAGGTGTTATAGTTATGCTAGTGAAAGGCTGGACTGCACTAATCTGTCGCTGTAGGAGGTGAACGGGTAGGAAGGTGGCACTCTCTGGCTCAGTTCAAGGGAATTAGGTGTCATGTGCTTCAGAGAGGCTTGGAGGTGTTTTAACTATGCTAGTGAAAGGCTGGACTGCACTATTCTGACGTTGTAGAAAGATAAACGTATAGGAAGGTGGCACTCTCTGGCTCAGTGCTAGGGAATCAGACGGTGTCATGTGCTGTAGAGAGGCTTGGAGGCTGACCTTGTAGGAAGATGAATGTGTAGGAAGGTGACACTCTCTGTAACGACTTAAAAGCTAACTTTTCGGATGTCTCATTCAATATAATAACGATAATAACAGCTGACTGATCGCCCCCGCGCACTAATTATCGTGTCTGAAGTGTTGTACCAATAAAAATACGGACAAACAGCTGTTCCAGGGGGGAGGCGCCAATTAAAAACAAGCAATGTAGCATTAAAGGTGATTATAGTATGCTACCTAATAAGTAATTAGTAATTCCGTATTTATTATCCGATTCAACTGAAATGTGGCACAGTTATAGGGTACCCTACACTGTATGTACCCATAAAATTTCATTAGAATTGGGCAATTAGTTATCGAATTAGAGCCAAATTAGTGCGAAACTAAACAAACTTTCCTTAAACCTAAAAACAGACTACACATTTTATCCTATGACAAAAATATATATATCAGTGGAAAGGGCTTGATTTTCTCTACAAGATTTAGGAGGCAAATTTTTGAATGAGTTCTAATTAGTCGAATTAGGGCCGTACAAAGTTAGTGCAAAATTTGCAACGACTAATTTCGGGTAAATTAATTTTTTCACAGACTAATTGTAGATGAATGAAATGGAAAATAGAAAATCTAATCCCTAAACATTGTAGCGCAAATCAAGCTCTTTCCAGTGATATGCATATCGTTGTTCTAGGACGAATAGTCTGGCCTTTTTTTAGCATAATGTGCAAAAAAACTAGGTTTTCAGAAAAACGCTATGAAAGTCCAATCACATATTTATTTACTCAATATGTTGGTGTTGTGGTCGTGTTGCTGCTGTAATATGTTAGAGCAACTCATCACCTAATAAAATACATAAGTCCTGTAACAGTTATACAAACAATAAAATATTCATTGGGTATCATAGGTATCATAGTGAGTGCCTACATAAAAAAAAAAAAAAAATAAATAAATAAATAAATAAATAAAATAAAAAATCATTGTCGCCAGGCTCCTGTGGATCCTGTGGAGTGTAGTTGCAGGCACCACTCTATGTGGTGCCCGTGGCCACGCTGATGCGCCGCTATACAATATTATATACTTAGAAAGCACCAGCATCATATGCACTTTCATCCTTCCCCTCTTTTCTCTTCCGCTTCTGCTGGCCAGTGGTACCTGTACTGCTTCTGCGGAAGGAGCGAGCACATTCCTTATCCTGGATGACAAGGTTGCTTGACTTGGAAGGTGACATTCCAAAGCCAAGGTGTCCCAGGAAGTAGGAGTCATGAAAGCCGAGGTTGTGCTCGAGGGCGACCATCTGCAGGGTGTAGTTGACTCGACGTTTCCCAGCAAACTTGTGTTTCGCGACCTTCTGCCAAACCTTGCTGTGTAGACTTTCATTGGCATTCTGGGTCCTCCCCTTCAGACATTTGCTGAGAAGGTCGCGAGACGTGAGGTCGTCGTACACGTTGGCTATGTGGATGCGGTTCTTCTTGGGGATTTTGGTGAAATAGCCAGGCTTCTCACTGTGCTTACGACGGGGTTCATCAGGGTTGAACTCCGCCCTCCTGTAGAAGCACCAGGAGTCAGCTGAAGCAGGGCATAAGTGATGGCGGGGCTCCTCATCTGTCGAGATGGCGTGAAGATAAGAAGCCCAGATGGCTTTTGACATCTCGTTGGTGTCGCTGTAGGGCTTCTTGGGGTCTCCTCTCACTGCTCGACCGTAGTAGCTGGTCATGGTGTCAATGACCTTATCGGTCAGCTGGCCAGCACCGCCCAACACACTACGGCGGACCTCCTTCCCTGTTTTGGTGGTGATTGACGTGCTGAGCTCCTTCTTCAACTTCCGGAGGCGTGTGCCAAGCCTTTTACTCACGTGGTTGACACACTCCTCCTTCAACACTGGCACGTCGTAGGGATTGAGGTCCTTCACTGCCTTGTAGGTGCTTGAATCCCCGTCGCCTACGAAGGTAGTGTAACGTAGTCCCAGAGAGAAAATAAAGCAATTTACGCAATTCTTTCGCTATATGGAGGTCAATCACGGGTCACTACTACGCTCGGTGCCCAGCCGGGCCAAAATCGACCCGCATTAGGTTGAAATAAGGCCATTTTTGAGGCACTTAGAGATATCGGATGGCAAATTTACACTACCCAGTCGATATACTATGCTGTAAGGTGGTGAAATCCGGTGTTGCCAGAATTTGGTAAATTTCTCGAATTTTGGCCTCGGCAACCAGCCGGTCCCCTTAATATAAGCACGTAAAACATATCTTCTACAGTAACTTCATACAGGTAGGAATAAGTAATAACTTTCGTATCTCTGGCTTGGAGGGACGGGCGCGTCGTCTGCCGCGCTCACCGTCACCCGTTGTTCCGCGAGCGTACACACCCGTCCCTCCAAGCCAAGGATACAAAACTTATTCCTTAATACAATGATTCCTACCTGTATGAAGTTACTGTAGAAGATATTTTTTGTATGTGATTATATTTAGTATGCCTATGTGAATGAGCTATGTAGGAAATAATGACGGAAAGTGTGCATTACTTAAGAGGTAGCCTACTATAATCGCCTTCAATGCTACATTGCTTGTTTTGAAGGGCCGCCCTTCTAACTCATTGCTAAGGAATTAAAATGTGTCATGTGCTGCAGAGTGGTTTGAAGGTGTTCTAACTATGCTAGTGAAAGGCTAGACTGCACTAATTTGACCATGTAAGACGGTGAATGCGTAGAAAGGTGGCACTCTCTGGCCCAGTGCTAGGGAATCAGAAGGTGTTATGTACTACAGAGAGACTTTGAGGTGTTATAACTATGCTAGTAAAAACCTGGACAGCACTAATCTGACCCTCTAGGAAGGTGAAGGTGTAGGAATGTGGCACTCTCAAGCGCAGTGCTAGGGAATCAGAAGGTGTCATGTACTACAGAGAGACTTTGAGGTGTTATAACTATGCTAGTAAAAAACTGGACAGCACTAATCTGACCCTCTAGGAAGGTGAAGGTGTAGGAAGGTGGCACTCTCTGGCTCAGTGCTAGGGAATCAGAAGGTGTCATGTGCTACAGAGAAGCTTGGATATGATATTACTATGCTAGTGAAAGGCTGGACTGCACTAAACTGATCCTGTAAGAGGGTGAAGGTGAAGGGAGGTGGCACTCTCTGGGTCAGTACTAAGGAATCAGGTGTCATGTGCTGCAGAGAGGCTTGGAGGTGTTAGTATTATGCTAGTGAAAGGCCGGACTGCACTAATCTGACCCTGTAGGAAAGTGAAAGTGTAGGAAGGTGGCACTCCCAGGCTCTGTGTTAGGGAATCAAAAGGTGGCATCTGCTGCAGAGAAGCTTGGAGGTGTTATAACTATGCTAGTGAAAGGCCGGACTGCACTAATCTGACACTGTAGGAAGGTGAAGGTGTAGGAAGGTGGAACACTCTGGCTCAGTGTTAGGGAATCAGAAGGTTTCATTTGCAGCGGAGAGGCTTGGAGGTGTTATAACCCTACTAGTGAAAGGCTGGACTGCACTTATCTGACCCTGTAGCAAGATCCACCTGTAGGAAGGAAGCACTCTCTGGCTCAATGCTAGGGAATCAAAATATGTCATGTGCTGCAGATAGGTTTGAAGGTAGTATGATATTATAAGGCTCAACTGCACTAATCTGTCCCTGTAGGAAGATGCAACTGTAGGAAGGAGGCACTCTCTGGCTCTCTGCAAAGGAGTTAGAAGGTGTCATGTCCTGCAGAGTTGTTTGAAGGTGTTATAACTATGATAGTGAAAGGCTGGACAGCACTAATCTGTCCCTGTAGGAAGGTGAAGGTGTAGGAAGGTGGCACTCTCAAGCTCTGTGCTAGGGAATCAGAAGGTGTCATGTGCTGTAGAGAAGCTTGGAGGTGTTTTAACTATGCTAGTGAAATGCTGGACTGCACTAATCTGACCCTGTAGGAGGGTGGAGGTGTAGGAAGGTGGCTCTCTCTGACTCAGTGCTAGGGAATTAGGTGTCATGGGCTGCAGAGAGGCTTTGAGGTGTTATAACTATGCTAATGAAAGGCTGGACTGCACAAATCTGACCCTGTAGGAAGGTGCCACTCTCAAGGTCAGTGCTAAGGAATTAGAAGGTGTCATTTGCTGAAGAGAGGCTTGGAGGTGTTATAACTATGCTAGTGAAAGGCTGGACTGCACTAATCTGACCCTGTAGTAAGGTGTAACTATAGGAAGGAGGCACTTTCTAATTCAGTTGTCAGGAATTAAAAGGTGTCATGTGCTGCAGAGTGGCTTAAAGGTGTTATAACTATGCTAGTGAAAGCCTGGATTATACTAATCTGACCCTGATAAAAGGTGAAACAGTAAGAACGTGGCACTCTCAAGCTCTGTGCTAGGGAATCAGAAGGTTGCATGTGCTGCAGAGGGGCTTGGAGGTCTTATAACTATGCTACTGAAATGTTGGACTGCAGTAATCTGACCCAGTAGGAAAGTGAAGGTGTAGGAAGGTGGCACTCACTGGCTCCGTGCTACGGAATCAAAAGGTGTCATCTGCTGCAGAGAGGCTTGGAGGTGTTGTAACTATGCTAGTGAAAAGCTGGACTGCACTTATCTGACCCTCTAGCAAGATCCAGCAGTAGGAAGGAGGCACTCTCTGGCTCAATGCTAGGGAATCAAAAGGTGTTATGTGCTGCAGAGAGGCTTGAAGGTAATATGATATTATAAGGCTGGACTGCACTAATCTGTCCCTGTTGGAAGATGCAACTGTAGGAAGGAGGCACTCTCTTGCTCTATGCTAAGGAGTTAGAAGGTGTCATATCCTGCAGAGTGGTTTGAAGGTGTTATAACTATGTTAGTGAAAGGCTGGACTGCACTAATCTGTCCCTGTAGGAAGGTGAAGGTGTTGGAAGGTGGCACTCTTAAGCTCTGTGCTAGGGAAGCAGGTGTCATGTGCTGTAGTTAGGCTTGGAGGTATTATAACTATGCTAGTGAAATGCTGGACTGCACTAATCTGACCCTGTAGGAAGGTGGAGGCGTAGGAAGGTGGCACACACTCTCTCTCTCTCTCTCTCTCTCTCTCTCTCTCTCTCTCTCTCTCTCTCTCTCTCTCTCTCTCTCTCTCTCTCTCTCTCTCTCTCTCTCTCTCTCTCTCTCTCTCTCTCTCTCTCTCTCTCTCTCTCTCTCTCTCTCTCTCTCTCTCTCTCTCTCTCTCTCTCTCTCTCTCTCTCTCTCTCTCTATATATATATATATATGTATATATATATATATATATATATATATATATATATATATATATATATATATATATATATATATATATATATATATATATTTATATATATATATATATATATATATATATATTTATATATATATATATTTATATATATATATATTTATATATATATATTTTTTTATTTTTTTATTTTTTTTTTGTTACGTCGTGGCCTATTGCGCCGGTAGGCTTCTTCCCGGTGGATCCTGATGGTCGGCCCAAGGCTTCTTCCCGGTGGATCCAGATTGTCGGCCCAAGGCTTTTTCCCGTTGGATCCTGATGGTCGGCCCAAGGCTTCTTCCCGGTGGATCCTGACGGTCGGCCCAAGGTTTCTTCCCGGTGGGGCCTGGTGGTCGGCCCAGCCCGTTCTGGCGTAGGTGAGTGTCAGACGATAAATTATCGTTGAAAAAAAAATTCGAGACAATCTTAATACAAGAACATGTTATGTAAACCTTTGTGTCTATCACAGTGACAGTCATCTCCCATTGTCTGCCAACTTAATGTCAACCTCACAGTGTGAACTATATAATTATAATGTCTAAAATTTAAGGAACGTCACATATTGTCTACCAAACTTTACAATGTCAGTCAACCTAACAGCGGGTTTTTTTCTTTTTTTTTTTCTTTCTTTTTAGCTGTGCTGGACACCCCATCATGGCTGAAGGAGGCAGCATTATTGAAGGTATCAGCAAAACATCTGAAGATGGCAGTGAAGCTGAAGGGGGTGATGCAGTTGAACAGACAACTGGAGATGGCAGTGCAGCTCGTGATGCAGTGCACAGATTTAGAAGTCAGACCAGGAAAATAATACTGAATGTGTACCATTTCTTTCGCGGACAGTGGGGGACAGATTCCAGCAGTGAAGTAGTGGAGAAAACCTCGAAGGCTACAGATGTGTCAGTAAGCACAGTGAAAAGGATTAGGCAAGAGGCAGCTAGACATGGCGGCAGCATCCTCCCTTCACCTGTTCAGCAAAGCAAGAGAGTGAGACTGAGGGGCAACATCGACAGTTTTGACAAGGACTGCATCAGGAAGGAAATTTTATCTTTCTATGAAAGAGGAGAACTGCCAACTTTATCTGCCCTTCTTGAGAAAGTAAAGGAGGAGCCAGTGAATTACCATGGTGGAAAAACAACATTGTGGAAAATTGTGAGAGGGCTTGGATTTCGGCACAAAAAAGTGACAAGTGGCAGAGCTATTTTAATGGAACGAGGTGACATTGTGGCACATAGAACTGAATACTTAAGACTGATTGAAAAAAATTGAAATTACAGCCCCTCCACACGCAGACAAGAAGTGTACATTGATGAAACATGGGTAAACCAAAATGAATGTGTGCAACGATGCTGGACAGTGGCTGATGGATCAGTTGGACCGAAACTTAAAACTGGTAAAGGCTCAAGATTCATCGTGGTACACGCCGGAAGTGAAGAGGGTTTTGTTCAGGGTGCACTAATACTGTTTCGGTCAAAGTTTGGTGCAAAAGGTGATTACCATGATTCCATGGACCATGAAAAATTCAAAAGGTGGTTTGAGGAGCAGCTGCTACCAAACATAAATGAAAGATCGCTAATAATCATGGACAACGCGTCTTACCACAGCAAAATTGAAAATAAAATTCCAACGTGCAGCAACAGGAAAAGTGAAATTGTTGAATGGCTTTCTGCTAATAACGTCCAACACGATCCATCAGTGTCAAAACAGAAACTAATACAAATAGCAAAACTAAACAAAGAAAAGCAGAGATACGTGATTGATGAAATAGCCCGTGCCAATGGACATCAAGTGCTGCGACTGCCACCATATTACTGCCAGTTTAATCCAATAGAACTTATTTGGGCACAGGTAAAGAGTGACGTTCGGTCCAAAAACTCTAATTCAAATCAGTCCCTTAAAATTGTCGATGAACTTACAAGAGCGGCAATAAATAAAGTCACCAAGGAAGACTGGAAAAAGTGTATTGCTCATGTTAAGAAAATAGAGGATGAATACAGAAGTAAAGACATCGCTAGGGAACATCTTCTTGAAAACTTTGTAGTGAATATCGATGATGAGACCGATGAAACAAGCGAGGGAAGTGGTGATGAGTTTGTGTAACCTCTTTGTATGCTTGTGAACTCGACGACAGACGCAACACATAATTTCATCTTATTTTCCAGACAATCTTTTGACATGGTTTGACTTCTCTCTCTCTCTCTCTCTCTCTCTCTCTCTCTCTCTCTCTCTCTCTCTCTCTCTCTCTCTCTCTCTCTCTCTCTCTCTCTCTCTCTCTCTCTCTCTCTCTCTCTCTCTCTCTCTCTCTCTCTCTCTCTCTCTCTCTCTCTCTCTCTAAAGAAGGAAAGACGCAACAAATGTACTTGTTTAAGATTAAAGGATAAATATTGGATGAACATTGCCAAACAAAATATTTTCTTAGACTATATTACGTTTATGTGTAAATAAATGAGGAAGATGTAAATTCCGTTGTTTTCCTATATTCCTGTAAAGTAATATAAATGAAACCATTGTTGTAAAATGCCAATATAAAGCCTCAGCTATGGTAACTCTTGCCTTATATGCACCTATATCACTGGAACCATATCCCACACAACCATGCTTTCCTTTAGAATTATGTAAAGTGGCACCTCCTTCCTAAAGCTGTGTGTGTGTGTGTGTGTGTGTGTGTGTGTGTGTGTGTGTGTGTGTGTGTGTGTGTGTGTGTGTGTGTGTGTGTGTGTGACCTCGCAAACCTTAGCGGGAAGAAGTCCTATCTTCATGGCGTGATTTTATTTCATGTAGCTATATAACCTATATGTTCCACAGGAAAAACTATCAATCCAGTGTCAATAATCGTCAGATTAGCACCATTACTTTCATGTTGTGCCAAAGGATGCATCGTATCTATAAGTAAAATCAAGTAAGTAAAATAATAAATAATGCATGCAGGACACCCGGCCTATATATTTTCTGCTTTCCCCCCTCACTGCTGTGCTGTCTTCACTGCCTGAGCCTCCCCTCCCCCTCACCTGCAGCATGAGTCTGCCGCCTGGCCGGCCGCACTCCGCCGCTCGCCCTTTCCCGCGAGTCATACCTTCCCATAAATTATTTTGTAATTCACTTACATTACCTTCTAACTATAAGTTGACAATTGTATTGCGTTCAGGAGACATCCCTCAATGAAATGCAATAGTTTATAGCAGCATACCTTTGAATATTTATTCAGGAAATGATGATAAATAAACAGCGTTATAAAGATATCGGAAGAAAGCTTTCACTTCAACTCGCCAAAATTTCTTTATAGTTGCTTATTGCTATCTTTTTCCTGAGTATCGAAAGTTCCCCATTCATTGCCGAGTCTAAAGGTACCAACAGAAATTATCTGTCACGTACATGAGACAAGATATAACGAATAAAACATAAACATATACCATTATACACTGCCTCTCAACACGGTGAGTGAGAGAGGCCGCCAGCCAATCAGCGCTCTCCTTACCCCCGTCCTCACCTCCCTACACAGCCTTGTGTCGTGCTGCCTCGCTGCTCCCTCTTCCCGGCGAGTGACACATGCTCATAAATAATTCAGTAATCCGCTTATATTATCATCTAACTATAATTTGATGATTGCATTCCGTTCAGGAGACATTCTTTTATGAAACGCAATCGTTTATAACAGCATTCCTTTAAATATTTACACAGGATATGATAATAAATAAACAGTGTTATAAAGATATCGCAAGAAAATTTCCGCTTCAACTCGCTAAAACTTCTTTATTATTGCTTAGTAATAGTTTTTCCCTGAGTATCGAAGCTTCTGCATTCACTGCTGAGTGCAACGGTACCAACAAAAATGGTCTGTTATGTGTATGAGACAAGATATAACGAATAAAACATAGACATGTGCCACGCGAGCATTCATTATGCAGCCTTTCAACACAGGGTGAGCAAGAGAGCCAGCCAGCCAATCAGCGGCCTCGTTACAAATGAGGCTCGGCCCCTTGAGATTTTTCGCGCTCGTATAGCTAGCATCGTATTGATTTTTCTGAACAACAATAACGCTCGTGAACACTAAGTACTGCAACCTAATCAATGGTGTAAAGCAATAGTGAATAATGAGTGAAAAGAAACTCTCAAGAAATAAAATCCTTTTCTCCCTCTTCCTCCTATTCTTCCTTCTTTTCTTCTTCTTCCTCCTCTTCCTATTCTTCCTTCTTTTCTTCTTCTTCTTCCTCTTCTTCCTTCTTTTCTTCCTCCTCTTCTTTCTCCTTTTCTTCTTCCTCCTCTTCCTCTTCTTTCTCCTTTTATTCTTCCTCTTCCTCTTCCTCTTCCTCCCTTTTCCTTTTCTTTCTCGCTTCTCGCCCTTTCTTTTCTTCCTCTTCCTTTTCTTCTGCCTCTTCCTCTTCCCTTCTTCCCTTCCTTCTTCCTCTTCTTCTTCATCTTCCTCCTCTTCCTGTTCTTCCTCCTCCTCCTCTTCTTCTTCTATTTCCTCCTCTTCTTCCTCTTACTCTTCTTCCTGCTCTTCCTCCTTTCCTTCCTCCTCTTCTTCCTCCTTTTCCTCTTCTTCCTCCTCTTCCTCTTCTTTCTCCATTTCCTCTTCCTCTTTCCCCTCCTCTTCCTCTTCTTCTCTTTTCCTTTTCCTCTTCCTCTGCTTCCTACTTCTTTCCTCCTCTTCCTAGCTCTTCCTCTTCTTCTTCCTACTCTCTTCTCTTCTTCCTCATTCTTCCTCTCACTCTTCCTCTTCTTCTTCCTTCCTCTTCTTCTTCCTTTTTCTTGATTTTCTCTTCCTCTTCTTCCTCTTCTTCCTTCTTCCTCTTCCTTCTTGTCACCTTCCTCTTTCCTCCTCTTCTAGCTCTTCCTCTCTCCTCCTCTTCTTCTTCTTCCCTCTTCCTAGCTTCGTCCTCTTCTTGCTTCCTCTTCTTAACTTCTTCCTCCCTCCCTCCTCCCCTACCTCTTCTTCTCTTTCCTTTTCTTCTTCCTCTTTTCCTCCTCTTCTGCATCTTCCTCTCCTTCCTCTTCTTCTTCCTCCTCCCTTCCTCTATTTCTCCTTCCTTCTTCCTCGTCCTCTTCTTCCTCCTCTTCTTCCTCCTTTTTGGTGATGATGGTGATGGTGGTGATGATGATGGTGGTGATGATGGTGATGATGGTGATGATGATGGTGGTGATGATGATGGTGATGATGGTGGTGATGATGGTGGTGATGATGATGGTGATGATGGTGGTGATGATGATGGTGTTGATGATGGTGGTGATGATGATGGTGGTGATGATGATGGTGGTGATGGTGATGGTGGTGATGATGATGGTGGTGATGGTGATGATGTTGATGGTGGTGATGATGATGCTGGTGTTGATGCTGGTGGTGATGGTTGTGGTGTTGATGTTGGTGGTGATGATGGTGGTGATGATGATGGTGGTGATGATGATGGTGGTGATGGTGGTGATGATGGTGGTGATGATGATGGTGGTGATGATGATGGTGGTGATGATGATGGTGATGATGGTGATGGTGGTGATGATGTTGGTGGTGATGATGGTGGTGATGATGGTGGTGATGATGATGGTGGTGATGATGGTGATGATGGTGATGATGGTGGTGATGATGATGGTGGTGATGATGATGGTGATGATGATGGTGATGATGGTGATGGTGGTGATGATTATGGTGGTGATGATGGTGGTGGTGATGATGGTGGTGATGATGATGGTGGTGATGATGGTGGTGATGATGATGGTGATGATGATGGTGGTGATGATGGTGATGGTGGTGATGATTATGGTGGTGATGATGGTGGTGGTGATGATGGTGGTGGTGATGATGATGGTGGTGATGATGGTGATGATGGTGATGATGGTGGTGATGATGATGGTGGTGATGATGGTGATGATGGTGATGATGGTGATGATGGTGGTGATGATGATGGTGGTGATGATGATGGTGGTGATGATGATGGTGGTGATGGTGATGGTGGTGATGATGATGGTGGTGATGATGGTGATGATGGTGATGATGGTGATGGTGGTGATGATTATGGTGGTGATGATGGTGGTGGTGATGATGGTGGTGGTGATGATGATGGTGATGATGATGGTGGTGATGATGATGGTGGTGATGATGATGGTGATGATGATGGTGGTGATGATGATGGTGGTGATGATGATGGTGATGATGGTGGTGATGATTATGGTGGTGATTATTATGATGATGATGATGATGATGATGATGGTGATGATGGTAATGATGGTGGTGATGATGGTGATGATGGTGATGATGATGATGATGGTGGTGATGATGATGGTGATGATGATGGTGATGATGGTGATGATGGTGATGATGATGTTGTTGGTGATGATGATGGTGATGATGATGGTGATGATGATGGTGGTGATGATGATGGTGGTGATGATGATGGTGGTGATGATGGTGGTGATGATGATGGTGGTGATGATGATGGTGGTGATGATGATGGTGGTGATGATGATGGTGTTGATGATGGTGATGATGATGGTGGTGATGATGGTGATGATGGTGATGATGGTGGTGATGATGATGGTGGTGATGATGGTGATGATGGTGATGATGATGGTGGTGATGATGATGGTGATGATGGTGGTGATGATGGTGGTGATGATGATGGTGGTGATGATGATGGTGATGATGATGATGGTGATGATGGTGATGTTGTTGATGATGGTGGTGATGATGATTGAGGTGATGATGATGATGATGGTGGTGGATGATGGTGGTGGATGGTGGTGTTGATGAGAGAGAGAGAGAGAGAGAGAGAGAGAGAGAGAGAGAGAGAGAGAGAGAGAGAGAGAGAGAGGCCAATGATAGACTACTTGACCGTTTGAACCTAGCTCCCCTCTCTTCCATCTTTCATAGTATTTTTTTTATTACGCTAAATTTCGCTTTCCTATTCGTCTTGATATCTCTCTCTCTCTCAATGCATCCAGGTCCCCCAAAATAAACCATACGAGGCCAGTGATTTATAGAAAGTAATTTTTTTTTGCCGATAAGAGTATATTTGCTTATATTGAAAGGAACTGAATATGAATGACATGAATATTTCGCAGCATGTGACACTGGCACTGATATTATTTTGGGTATTATCCGTTCACAGACGGGGTATCATGGTTTGCTAACCACTCATTGTCATATATATATATATATATATATATATATATATATATATATATATATATATATATATATATATATATATATATATAGAGAGAGAGAGAGAGAGAGAGAGAGAGAGAGAGAGAGAGAGAGAGAGAGAGAGAGAGAGAGAGAGAGAGAGAGAGAGAGAGAGAGAGAGAGAGAGAGAGAGAGAGAGAGAGAGAGAGATTATTTTAGGAAATCAAGACGAATAGGAACGCGAAATTAGCGAAATGAGAAAAAATACTATGAAAGATGGAAGAGAGGGAGCTAGGTTCAAACGGTCAAATAGCCTATGACTGGCTCTCTCTCTCTCTCTCTCTCTGCAAACCCATACTCACTTTGTGCCATAGTACTGTTGTTATACTCCTTGTGAGTCAACCTACGTCACGAACAGACCTTGGTAGCAGGTAACGGAATAGGTGATGATGTCGTGAAGTCAGTGTGTAAGCTTTTAGACCAAGCTAACGCCTGCCGACTCAGCGTCTCGCGGCGCATGTGAACACCTGTTACCCAGACTCACTCCAAGCACGTACGTTATTTTCTTTATTAGCTATATATAGGAATTGTCTGGCCAAAGTACAAGAAATTAACATATGTACGAGACACAGTTATCACCTTATTGTAGTGTCAAAATAAGTATTGTATGTGCCATACGAGTAATTCGTCATAGAAAACGAGCATAGCAACCTCTCGCCTCGCCGCAATCACAAGCTCGTGTCGCCAACTGCCGTTGAATAACTCTCGTACACAGCGGGCTGTGTACGTTTTTATTATGTTTATCACAGCCAGCTTGTTTGTTGGTCTGTTTTGTGTATCAGCTAAAGCTTTGTTAACATAAAAGATGCAGAACATGCAGTATAGCACTATACAATACAGGTATATAATACTTATAACAGTAATAATATCGTCATCCGGAGGCGTTTGAACGTTGGTTTTTTTTTCACAGCGTATCGCCGTGCTTCAAAATGATTCGCGTCGGTGTTTCTAAATATTCGTGTTTAGCAAGATAACGGAGGCTCCTATGGTTATTTTTGATATCGCATCTTAATCTACGGTATTTTCTACGTTTATCAGTAGGTCTGTTTTTCTTTTAAACTTGGTAATAAAAAAAAAATGATCGTTTTGACAAAAATCCTCAGGGGGGGGCAATTGTGGCCCGGGTCGGAACGTATAGGGTTAAGTGAACAGCCTTTAGAGTTGGACAGAATTCGGCGCGAAACCAAGAAATTAATAAAACGAAGCAAGAAAAATCTTGAAGAATATATAGCGGAAACAAGTAAATCTAATCCTAAAGAATTTTTCAGCTATGTAAATAATAAAAAAGTCACTCATTTGTGGTATCGGACCGCTTGCTAATGAAAATGGTAACCACACGAACGATGAAAATGAAATGGCTACAATCCTAAATAACTTTTTCGCATCCATATTTACCGACGAAGATTGTTTATCACCTCAACCGCCGGAGGTTAGAAGGACCGAAAAGATGTTAAGTGGCGTGCTCATCGTAGAAAGTGACATTTTACGCACAATTGAAAAGATTAAAGTAAGCAAAGCTCCTGGTCCAGACAAAATTACCCCTAGGGTCTTAAAAGAAATCAAACATCAAATTTGTATTCCGCTCTCCATCATATTCAATAAATCTTTAACAGCTGGAAAAGTTCCGTCGGATTGGAAACTTGCAAATGTCACACCAATTTTCAAAAAGGGGGACAAGTCTCATCCAGGAAACTATCGACCAATTAGCCTGACATCTATTGTTTGTAAGTTAATGGAGACTATCATTCGCGACAATATGGTGAAATTCTTCGAAAATAATATAATAAATAATTCGCAACATGGCTTCTGTAGTAAACGTTCGTGTTTGACTAACTTACTTGATTTTGTTCACTATATTTTTGAGGTGTTCGATGAAAGCAGATCAGTAGATATCATATATCTGGATTTTCAAAAGGCATTTGATAAGGTCCCCACCAACGATTGCTCAGCAAACTACTGGCGCACGGTATCTCGGGTAACATTCACAATTGGCTTGCGGACTGGCTCTCTGAGCGGAAACAGAGAGTAGTTCTAAACGGTGTAACATCTAACTGGCTCGATGTCAAAAGCGGCGTACCTCAAGGATCAGTGCTTGGCCCCATGCTCTTCTTAATTTATGTTAATGATATCGATGATGGGCTCACTTGCAAAGTATCAAAATTTGCTGATGACACAAAAATTGCTAGTAAAGTAACTGCGATACTCGACGAAGAAGCTTTACAATCATATATAGATCGACTTGCACGTTGGGCCAATCAATGGCAAATGAAATTTAACGTTGAGAAATGTAAAGTGTTGCACATCGGAAAAAATAACAATCGCGTTCGGTACGTAATGAATGGCCAACAACTTTCTGCTGTAAGTAAAGAAAAGGATCTTGGAATCACTATATCAAGCGATTTAAAGCCCGGTCAGCATTGTTCAGAGGTAGTTAAAACTGCAAACAAATTGGTTGGCTTCATCGGACGAGTCTTTAATAATAAATCGGAAAAAAGTAATATTAAGAATGTATAATTCATTGGTTCGACCCCGTCTAGAGTACTGTGTACAGTTTTGGTCTCCCTACTACAGAAAAGACATAGAAAAGTTGGAACGGGTCCAACGAAGAGTAACAAAGATGATTCCTAGGTTGAGAAATTTGTCATATGAACAAAGGCGTAGTAGAAGTAGAAGTAAATTTATTCAGCCTATCAAAACGAAGAATGCGAGGCGATCTAATAGAAGTGTTTAAAATGTTCAAAGGATTCAGTGATATTAATGCGGAAGATTACTTTACAATTGATTGATCAAATAGAACAAGAAGAAATCACAATTTGAAGATAAGTGGTAAAAGATTCTCGTCGAACGAAGCTAAACACTTCTTCATCAATCGAGTTGTTAATGTTTGGAACTCTCTACCTTGTGATGTCGTTGATAGTACAACAGTTACGGCCTTCAAGAATAGATTAGACAAGTGTTTTGAATCCAACCAGCAACTAAGATATTACTCATTGTCGTAATAACGTTAAGTTCTTTCGAATACTGGTGTCCTTATCCGCTTTTATCGCCCGGTTAGTGGTAGCAGTAATGGTAGTTCTTTCCTCTTTCCTACATAAATTCCATGCAGTTTTTCCATGCTGCATGGTTCTTTTTCCTTTCCTGCCAGCTTTGGCTGGAGGGATGGGGGGGTGGGGAGGAGCCTTCGCCTTTGCTGTCCTTCATCTTCCACCTTTGATTAGATAGTTAGTGTAGCTTGTCACAAACAACCTCGTAAGGACCAGCAGGTCTGCTGTTGTTTGTTTTTCCTTTGTGTTCCTTTGTACTGATAGTCTTCTACCTCTCAAATTCCGCCGCCATGTTGCCTCCTTTTCTATCTTCTATCGATATTTTCACGCTCACTGCTCTTCTGAACTTGCTAACTGCATGCCTTCCACCTTTTATGCGGCCCCGCCGCACACGACTTTCTACTCATGCTCATCCCAACACTGTCCAAAGCCCTTATGCAAGAGTTAACGAGCATCTTCACTCTTTTATCCCTCACGCTGGTAATTTCTGGAACGATCTTCCTTCATCTGTATTTCCTCCTGCCTACGGTTTGAACTCATTCAAGAGGAAGGTATCAGGACACCTCTTCACACGTAACTAACTGCTCTTTCGCAAACCTCTTCTGATTCTTTACATGAGCAGCGAGTAGCGAGCTTTTTTTTGGGTTTCCTTTATGGTACTTTAGGAGAGGATGTTTGAGACGCAGATATAACTGGCAAAAACAGGCTTAGGTGCCAAATGTGGATGATTACGGCACTCGTAGGAGCAACTTTGGGGTAGACTTCGCTAAAACATAAACAGGCCCTGTTAGCGAGGCTGTAATAGGTGTCGTCGTGTTGCACCGCCTCTCACTAAATTACAGGCTCACGGAGTAGAGGGTAAAGTTTTGAACTGGGTCAAGGCGTGGCTTAGCAATACGAAGCAAAGAGTGCAAATCAATGGTAAAAGATCTGACTGGGGATGTGTTACGAGTGGGGTCCCACAAGGTTCGGTATTAGGTCCACTTTTGTTTATTATTTATATCAATGACTTAGATACAGGAATTAGTAGTGATGTTAGTAAATTTGCAGATGATACCAAGATCGGTAGAGTAATTGAGTCGGATCAGGACGCTAGTATTCTCCAAGGTGAACTCAACAGATTGTATGACTGGGCGGATAAATGGAGTTCAATGTAGGGAAGTGCAGTATTCTGAATATAGGTAGGAACAACCCCTCACATAACTATTGCTTAAATGACACTCTCATAAGTAGGTCTGGGTGCGAGAGGGATTTAGGGGTCTTAGTGAGCTCTGATCTCCGTCCAAGGGCACAATGCATTCAAGCTAGAAATCGAGCTAATAGGTTACTGGGATTTATTTCAAGGAGCGTAAGCAACAGAAGCCCCGAAGTCTTCCTCAAACTCTATCTAGCATTAGTTAGACCTCATCTTGACTATGCGGTTCAGTTCTGGTCACCTTACTATAGAATGGATATCAAAATGTTAGAATCGGTGCAGAGGAGGATGACTAAGATGATTCAGGGGTTGAAAAACTTCCCATACGAGGGAAGACAAACAGTTAAACTTGCATTCTCTAGAAAGGCGAAGAGTACGTGGAGACATGATCGAGGTTTATAAATGGATGAAGGGCTTTAATAAGGGAGACATTCATAAGGTTTTGTTGGTAAGAGAACCGGGTAGGACACGAAGTAATGGGTTTAAGCTGGATAAATTCAGATTCAACAGGGACATAGGCAAAAATTGGTTTACTAACAGGGTGGTGGATTAGTGGAATAGGCTTAGCAGTCATGTGGTGAGTGCCAATACAATTGTCACATTCAAAAATAGACTAAAGTTCATGGACAGCGATATTAGGTGGGGTTAGATACACGGGAGCTTAGGGTCAAAGGAGCTGCCTTGTACAGGCCTACCGGCCTCTTGTAGACTCCTGCGTTCTTATGTTCTTATGTTATGTTCTCACTCATCAGGGGGTGTTTAGCGGGATTTTTTGTCTCATTATTACTTTTTTTGCCCTTGAGCTGCCTCCTTTGCTGTAAAAAAGAAAATGACATCGATGTAACGTTTAACTATGACTTTCCAGTAACCATCAGTTCAACCGGCAATCTCTCTCTCTCTCTCTCTCTCTCTCTCTCTCTCTCTCTCTCTCTCTCTCTCTCTCTCTCTCTCTCTCTCTCTCTCTCTCTCTCTCTCTCTCTCTCTCTCTCTCTCTCTCTCTCTCTCTCTCTCTCTCTCCGCGCGCGTGTGCGGGCGAGCACACAAAAAGCAGAAAGACTTGAAAAGGAAAATAAGTAATGATCAAAGTGAAAGAAAAAAACAGCTGGAGGAAGAAGAAAAAGGAGACACAAAAGCCAAGCAGATGCAAAGGAAGAGAGGGAAAGGGGAATAATATAATATTTTGAAAGAAAAGGAACATTAATGAATATAATTAAAAAAATTATAATGGGGATGATATTGCTACTACTACTTCTACTACAACTACTACTACTACTAATATCACTACTACTACTACTACTACTACTACTACTACTACTATTTCTTCTACCAGCAGCGCCACTACCATATAAAGCCTAATCACACAAAAAAGGTCTAGACTAATATTTCAACTGCCGGAGGAATCTTTAAGACGAGCAAGTTCTTCAAAGCTTCTAAGACACCTCGAAACACGCCGAGTAAAGCCTCGAGCCGCGGGGTGTGCCGGGGCGGCTTTCTCTCTCTGTCGCAAAATCTCTCCCTCACAACGTACATTTGAATGCTGATATTTCACTATTCAAATGTCTTTCTTGGGTATCCCTCACGCCCGCATTTTCCTCCTCCTCCTCCTCCTCCTACTCCTCCTCCTCCACCGAATAAACGAATTTCACTGGAAAAGAGACGCTTACGCGAGAATATGAATCTTCAAGTATTTGAAGAACTTCAGTAACGTCGACCACTCCATTTTTTTTGTTACAAACCATCCCATGAACTAGAAACAACGGTTTATCCAGTCAAGTGAAGCGAGGCAATACAGACATTGCTAGGCATTTCTTTTCAAACCAAATCATGCGTCAATGGAACAACCTCCCTGCTGAAGTCTTAAATTCAGAAACCATCAACTTTGAAAAATCGCATCTACCGCTACTTCGCGAATCAAGCGTAAACAGAACGTGCGCACCAATGCTCTGATCTGCTCTGGAGGCACCAAGTGACTGTCGAACAGATCACAGTACTGGAGAGGGCGGCCTCGTAATGAGCCAATAGGCTTCATCTTGGCTTGATCTGCTCTGGAGGCACCAAGTGACTGTCGAACAGATCACAGTACTGGAGAGGGCGGCCTCGTAGTGAGCCAATAGGCTTCATCTTGGCTTGATCTGCTCTGGAGGCACCAAGTGACTGTCGAACAGATCACAGTACTGGAGAGGGCGGCCTCGTAGTGAGTCAATAGGCTTCATCTTGGCTTGATCTGCTCTGGAGGCACCAAGTGACTGTCGAACAGATCACAGTACTGGAGAGGGCGGCCTCGTAGTGAGCCAATAGGCTTCATCTTGGCTTGATCTACACTGGAGGCACCAAGTGACTGTCGAACAGATCACAGTACTGGAGAGGGCGGCCTCGTAGTGAGCCAACAGGCTTCATCTTGGCCGCCTTTCAATGGGTCCTTGTTTCCTCCTCCTCGTCCTCGTCCTCGTCCTCGTCCGTGTTCTTCTCATAAGTTCGACCTGTCCTTCAATACCTCTTCCTTTACTCAGGTTTCTACATCATCGACTCCTCCTCCTCCTCCTCCTCTTCATCTTCTTCTTCCCCCTGTGCGCGTAATAACGAGGACAAACCTAAGTTTTTGGATAAAAGTTCTATCCAAACGACGATCCGCTGATTCGAACGCCTTACAGACGATCATGACAGTGCTAAGACCTCCCTCACGGCAGGAGGAGGAAGAGGCGGAGTGATGGAAGAGAGAAGAGAAAGGCGAGATGAGAGCCAATGGAGAGAGTGAGGAGAATCAAATGTGATGAGAAATGGAAACAAGAGAGAGAGAGAGAGAGAGAGAGAGAGAGAGAGAGAGAGAGAGAGAGAGAGAGAGAGAGAGAGAGAGAGAGAGAGAGAGAGAGAGAGAGAGAGAGAGAGAGAGAGAGAGAGAGAGAGAGAGAGAGAGAGAGAGAGAGAGAGAGAGAGAGAGAGAGAGAGAGAGATTGATTGATTTATTGATTGATTGATTTATTGGCCTCAAGGTAGTTACATAGATTATTTCACACATTGTCTTTAAAAGCCACTAGTCCATTGAGCCGTAGCTCTCTTATATATATATATATATATATATATATATATATATATATATATATATATATATATATATATATATATATATATATATATATATATATATATATATATATATATATATATATATATATATATATATATATATATAAGTGAGCATAACAGGTGCGACAAGGTCTATCAAAAATATATTAAAGATTGCAAAAAAATTAAGTATGGCTAACTCAGAATGCATACTATATACATGTGCACCCCAATACAAAATTAATGAAAATAGGCTTTTGTTCCTGATTAACAGAACAAAGTGATAATACTAATACTAATAATAACAATAGCAATAGCAACAAAAATACTACTAACAGTAATAATAGTTTCATAACAATATTACTAATAATAATGATAATGACAATAAAAAAAATAATAATAATGACAGACATGATAATAATGAGACATGATAATAATGATAGACATAATAATGATAGACATGATAATAATGATAAACATGATAATAGTGACAGTAGTAACGCATAATAATAATAATAATAATAATAATAATAATAATAATAATAATAATAATAATAATAATAATAATAATAATAATAATAGTGATAATAAAATTATAATAGTGATACTGATCCTGAACTTTACTATTACATATTCTAGTAGTAGTAGTAGTAGTAGTAGTAGTAGTAGCAGTAGTAGCAGTGGTAGTAGCAGTAGAGAAGGGAGGGAAAGGGGGAAGGAGAAGGATAGGGTGAAAGCATAGCAAGCACTCTTTAACATGCCTTAATGTGAGGTAGTTAAGGTATATATTTCACTGAAAAATATTAAGTATAATTACCATGTAACAATGAAAATAAATTTCTTTTAAATGAGACTTGATTATCATTATTTAGAAGGGACTGAGGCAAGGTATTCCAGCTTTTTGATCCCCGTGACAGAACACTCTGCTGGCCGTGTGTGCTCCTGCATAACGGTGGACGCAATTGATGAGTTCTACGGGGCACAGAGCGGGGCATCACAGTAAAGCCAGGGTATACAGGGAAAGAGTGAAGAGCTTTGTGTACAAATAAGTTAGTTTGAAGGTATACAATATCGGGAAGCTTTAACAACCTAAAATCTCTAAAAATACAATTTGTATGAGCATCTTTAAAGAACATAACACGTAAGAGTTTTTTTGTGAAATAATCAGGCTGTCGATGAAGGTGTTATAGGCGCCTCCCCATATGGCACAACAGTATAGAAGGTGCGGATATATTAGAGAGAATCTCTTAATCTGAATATTGCGGCCGTTAGCAGGGCTACCTTTGATTTTACCATGTCAATGTGTCGTTTCCATGTTAATTTATTATCGATAGTTATACCTAAAAATTTAAAAGAAGTAACTACATTTAATGCAAAATTATTAATTTTTATTGATGTATGAACTGGCTGAGTCGTGAGTGGACTAGAAATCATGAACTTAGTTTTGTTAATATTTAATGTTAATTTATTACTCATGATCCAATTTGATACATTGATAAGCTCAGTATTTAAAGTGTTTGTTATATCGTCAAGATCATGTCCTTGAATGAAAATTGTGGTATCGTCGGCCAATAAAAGGAATTTTAATTTATTGCTGGTATGAATTATGTCATTTATATAAATTAAGAAAAGAATCGGGCCAAGAATTGATCCCTGAGGCACACCACATGCAGTATCTGTATAAGAACATAAGAACATAAGAATGCAGGAGTCTACAAGAGGCCGGTAGGCCTGTACAAGGCAGCTCCTTTGACCCTAAGCTCCCGTGTATCTAACCCCACCTAATATCGCTGTCCATGAATTTATCTAGTCTATTTTTGAATGTGACAATTGTATTGGCACTCACCACATAACTGCTAAGCCTATTCCACTCATTCACCACCCTGTTAGTAAACCAATTTTTGCCTATGTCCCTGTTGAATCTGAATTTATCCAGTTTAAACCCATTACTTCGTGTCCTACCCGGTTCTCTTACCAACAAAACCTTATGAATGTCTCCCTTATTAAAGCCCTTCATCCATTTATAAACCTCGATCATGTCTCCACACACCCTTCGCCTTTCTAGAGAATGCAAGTTTAACTGCTTGAGTCTTTCCTCGTATGGCAAGTTTCTCAACCCCTGAATCATCTTAGTCATCCTCCTCTGCACCGATTCTAACATTTTGATATCCATTCTATAGTAAGGTGACCAGAACTGAACCGCATAGTCAAGATGAGGTCTAATGGCGATGACACATTGTTAAACGATGTACATTGTTTCCTGTGTGCTAAGTAACTTTTGAACCAATTATGCGCATTGCCACGAATTCCATAAACAAACAATTTATCTAGTAGACTGTTATGAGAAATGGTGTCAAAAGCTTTAGTGAGATCACAGAACACAGTTATCTGGAACATTTTTGCATCCAAAGCATTGTAAATATTTTGACAAAGATGGTGAAGTGCTAATTCAGTAGAATACTTAGGACGGAAGCAATACTGAACGGAGGTGAGGAGTGAGTGTTTGGACAGGTAATTAATTAGTCTTACTGACATCATTTTTAAAAAAAAATTTGCTAAAGCTGGGTAAGATGGAAATAGGTCTGTAATTAAGTGGTAATGAAGAGTCTCCCTT
>NW_026111709.1:790000-825000 GCF_024679095.1 Eriocheir sinensis
CAGCCTCACCCTAATATATATATATATATATTTTTTTTTTTCCAAGCTCTCTGCAGCATGACACCTCTTTTTTGAGCACTGAGCCAGAGAGTGCCACCTTCCTACACTTCTTCCGGTGGGTCAGATTAGTGCAGTCCAGCCTTCTACTAGCATAGTTATAACACCTCAAGCTTCTGCAGCACATGACACCTGCTGATTCCAGCACTTTAATCTAGAGTGCCAACCTTCCTACACCTAGGTGATCTTTCCACAGGGTCAGTTAGTGCAGTCCAGCCTTTCACTAGCATGGCTTATAACACCTCCTCTCTGCAGCACATGACACCTTCTGATTCCTAGCACTGAGCAGTGAGTGCCACCTTCACCTTCACACATGTCAGATCAGATTCAGTCCAGCCTTTCTCACTAGCATAGTTATACATATATCCTCTATATATATATATACACCTTCTGATTATAGCACTATAGAGAGTATATTCCTATATATATATATATATACATATATATATATAGTATATATTTTCACTAGCATATATATATATATATACATATATATATATATATATATATAGCAGAGAGAGTGCCATTATATATTATATTATACATAGATATATAGTGCAGTCCAGCCTTTCACTAACATAGTTATAACACCTTCAAACCACTCTGCAGGATATGACACCTTCTAACTCCTTAGCATAGAGCAAGAGAGTGCCTCCTTCCTACAGTTGCATCTTCCAACAGGGACAGATTAGTGCAGTCCAGCCTTATAATATCATATTACCTTCAAGCCTCTCTGCAGCACATAACACCTTTTGATTCCCTAGCATTGAGCCAGAGAGTGCCTCCTTCCTACTGCTGGATCTTGCTAGAGGGTCAGATAAGTGCAGTCCAGCTTTTCACTAGCATAGTTACAACACCTCCAAGCCTCTCTGCAGCAGATGACACCTTTTGATTCCGTAGCACGGAGCCAGTGAGTGCCACCTTCCTACACCTTCACTTTCCTACTGGGTCAGATTACTGCAGTCCAACATTTCAGTAGCATAGTTATAAGACCTCCAAGCCCCTCTGCAGCACATGCAACCTTCTGATTCCCTAGCACAGAGCTTGAGAGTGCCACGTTCTTACTGTTTCACCTTTTATCAGGGTCAGATTAGTATAATCCAGGCTTTCACTAGCATAGTTATAACACCTTTAAGCCACTCTGCAGCACATGACACCTTTTAATTCCTGACAACTGAATTAGAAAGTGCCTCCTTCCTATAGTTACACCTTACTACAGGGTCAGATTAGTGCAGTCCAGCCTTTCACTAGCATAGTTATAACACCTCCAAGCCTCTCTTCAGCAAATGACACCTTCTAATTCCTTAGCACTGACCTTGAGAGTGGCACCTTCCTACAGGGTCAGATTTGTGCAGTCCAGCCTTTCATTAGCATAGTTATAACACCTCAAAGCCTCTCTGCAGCCCATGACACCTAATTCACTAGCACTGAGTCAGAGAGTGCCACCTTCCTACACCTCCACCTTCCTACAGGGTCAGATTAGTGCAGTCCAGCATTTCACTAGCATAGTTAAAACACCTCCAAGCTTCTCTACAGCACATGACACCTTCTGATACCCTAGCACAGAGCTTGAGAGTGCCACCTTCCTACACCTTCACCTTCCTACAGGGACAGATTAGTGCAGTCCAGCCTTTCACTACCATAGTTATAACACTTTCAAACAACTCTGCAGGACATGACACCTTCTAACTCCTTTGCATAGAGCCAGAGAGTGCCTCCTTCCTACAGTTGCATCTTCCTACAGGGACAGATTAGTGCAGTCGAGCCTTATAATATCATACTACCTTCAAACCTATCTGCAGCACATGACATCTTTTGATTCCCTAGCATTGAGCCAGAGAGTGCTTCCTTCCTACAGGTGGATCTTGCTACAGGGTCAGATAAGTGCAGTCCAGTCTTTCACTAGTAGGGTTATAACACCTCCAAGCCTCTCCGCTGCAAATGAAACCTTCTGATTCCCTAACACTGAGCCAGAGTGTTCCACCTTCCTACACCTTCACCTTCCTACAGTGTCAGATTAGTGCAGTCCGGCCTTTCACTAGCATAGTTATAACACCTCCAAGCTTCTCTGCAGCAGATGCCACCTTTTGATTCCCTAACACAGAGCCTGGGAATGCCACCTTCCTACACTTTCACTTTCCTACAGGGTCAGATTAGTGCAGTCCGGCCTTTCACTAGCATAATACTAACACCTCCAAGCCTCTCTGCAGCACATGACACCTGATTCCTTAGTACTGACCCAGAGAGTGCCACCTCCCTTCACCTTCACCCTCTTACAGGATCAGTTTAGTGCAGTCCAGCCTTTCACTAGCATAGTAATATCATATCCAAGCTTCTCTGTAGCACATGACACCTTCTGATTCCCTAGCACTGAGCCAGAGAGTGCCACCTTCCTACACCTTCACCTTCCTACAGGGATTAGATTAGTGCAGTCCAGTTTTTTACTAGCATAGTTATAACACCTCAAAGTCTCTCTGTAGTACATGACACCTTCTGATTCCCTAGCACTGCGCTTGAGAGTGCCACATTCCTACACCTTCACTTTCCTACATGGACAGATTAGTGCAGTCCAGTCTTTCACTACCATAGTTCTAACACCTCCAAGCCTCTCTGCAGCACATGCAACCTGATTCCCTAGCACTGGGCCAGAGAGTGCCACCTTTCTACGCATTCACCGTCTTACATGGTCAAATTAGTGCAGTCTAGCCTTTCACTAGCATAGTTAGAACACCTTCAAACCACTCTGCAGCACATGAAACATTTTAATTCCTTAGCAATGAGTTAGAAAGTGCCTCCTTCCTACAGTTGCACCTTCCTACAGGGTCACATTAGTGAAGACCAGCCTTTCACTAGCATAGTTATAACACTTCCAAGCCTTTCTGCAGCACATGACAACTGATTCCTTAACACTGAGCAAGAGAGTGCCACTTTTCTACACCATCACCCTCCAACAGGGTCAGATTAGTGCAGTGAAGCCTATCACTAACATAGTTATGACACCTTAAAGCCTCTTTGCAGCACATGGCACCCGATTCATTAGCACTAAGTCAGAGAGTGCCACCTTCCTTCACCAGCACCCTCTTACAGGGTCAGGTTAGTGTAGTCCAGCCTTTCACTAGCATAGTTATAAAACCTCCAAGCTTCTCTGCAGCACATGACACCTTCTGATTCCTTAGCACTGATCTTTAGAGTGGCACCTTTCTACAGGGTCAGATTTGTGCAGTGTAGATTTTCACTAGCATAATAACACCTCCAAGCAACTCTGCAGCACATGACACTTTATGATGCCCTAGAACAGAGCTTGAGAGTGCCACCTTCCTACACCTTCACCTTCCTACAGGGTCAGATTAGTGCAGTCCAGCCTTTTACTAGGATAGTTATAACTCCTCCAAGCCTCTCTGCAGCACATGACACCTGGTTCTCTACCACTGAGCCAGAGAGTGCCACCTTCCTACACCTTCACCTTCTTTCAGGGACAGATTAGTGCAGTTCAGCCTTTCACTAGCATAGTTAAAACACCTTCAAGCCACTCTGCAGGACATGACACCTTCTTATTAATTGGCACTTAACTAAAAAGTGCCACATTCCTACAGCTGCATCTTCCAACAGGGACAGATTAGTGCAGTCCAGCCTTGCAATAGCATATTTATAACACCTTCAAGCTTCTTTGCAACACATGACACCTTCTGATTACCAGGCACTGAGCTTGAGAGTGCCACACTCCGACACCCTTACCTTCCGACAGGATCAGATTAGTGCAGTCCAGCCTTTCACTAGCATAGTTATAACACCACCATGCCTCTCTGCAGCACATGACACCCTCTGATTCCATAGCACTGAGTCAGAGAGTGCCACCTTCCTACTATGTCAGAATAGTTCAGTACAGCTTTTCATTAGCATAGTTATAACACCTTGAATCCTCTCTTCACCACATAACACCTTTAGATTCCCTAGCCCTGTGCCAGAGAGTGCCAACTTCCTACACTTTCACTTTCCTACATCGTCAGATTAGTGCAGTCCAGCCATTCACTAGCATAGTTATAACACCTCCAAGCCTCTCTGTAGCACATGATACCTTCTGATTCCTTAACGCAGAGTTTGAGAGTGCCGCCTTCCTACACTTTCACCTTCCTACAGGGTCAGATTACGGTAGTCCAGCCTTTCACTAGCATAGTTATAACATTTCCAAGCCTCTCTGCAGCATATGCCACCTTCTGATTCCCTAACGCAGAGCTTGGGAGTGCCACCTTCCTACAGGGTCATATTAGTGCTGTCCAGCCTTTCACCAGCATAGTTATAACACCTACAAGCCTCTCTGCAGCACATGGTACCTGACTCCCTTACACTAAGTCAGAGTGCCACCTTCCTACGCATTCACTCTTCTACAGGGTGAAGTTAGTGCAGTCCAACCTTTCACTAGCATAGTTAAAACACCTTCAAGCCTCTCTGCAGCACATGACACCTTCTGATTCCTTAGCACTGAGCCAGAGAGTGCCACCTTCCTACACCTTCACCTTCCTACAGGGTCAGATTAGTGTTGTCCAGCCTTTCACTAGTATGGTTATAACACCTCCAAGCATCTCTGCAGTACATGACACCTGGGGCGGTATCAATAAATACTCCTAGCAGTACTTTTAGAAGTGTTGCTAGAAGCTGTCCTTTTAGCAGTAGCTTTTAACTTTACTGCTATACTCTGTTCAAATTACTTTGCCAATAATAATTATTTACGCCGAAAAGCCCCTCCCCAATTCTGGCTAAGCTCCGCCCCCCCCTTCACCTGATTGGCTGTTCATGACGTTATGCGTTGTATCAAAGACACGTACCAAATATATATGATTAAGATAATCTAACTAGTTTTATGATTAAAAAAAATATTCGTAATTTAATTGAATGGCGGCACTCTACTTTAACAATCAATGACATCACCTAAGAAACAAAGTACAATAATAAGTATGCCAGTTTTGAAGGGATAACGGGCGGCCCTTCAAAACAAGCAATGTAGCATTGAAGGCGATTATAGTATTATTTCCTACATAGCTCATTCACATAGGCATACTAATTATAATCACATAAAAAAAATATCTTCTACAGTAACTTCATACAGGTAGGAATCATTGTATTAAGGAATAAGTTTTGTATCCTTGGCTTGGAGGGACGGGTGTGTACGCTCGCGGAACAGCGGGTGACGGTGAGCGCGGCAGACGACGCACCCGTCCCTCCAAGCCACAGATACGAAAGTTATTACTTATTCCTACCTGTATGAAGTTACTGTAGAAGAAATGTTTTATGTGATTATATTTAGTATGCCTATGTGCATGAGCTATGTAGGAAATAATGACGGAAAGTGTGCATTACTTAATAGGTAGCATACTATAATCGCCTTTAATGCTACATTGCTTGTTTTTAATTGGCGCCTCCCCCCTGGAACAGCTGTTTGTCCGTATTTTTATTGGCACAGCACTTCAGACACGATAATTAGTGCGCGGGGGCGATCAGTCAGCTGTTATTATCGTTATTATATTGAATGAGACATCCGAAAAGTTAGCTTTTAAGTCGTTACAGAGAGTGTCACCTTCCTACACATTCATCTTCCTACAAGGTCAGCCTCCAAGCCTCTCTACAGCACATGACACCGTCTGATTCCCTAGCACTGAGCCAGAGAGTGCCACCTTCCTATACGTTTATCTTTCTACAACGTCAGAATAGTGCAGTCCAGCCTTTCACTAGCATAGTTAAAACACCTCCAAGCCTCTCTGAAGCACATGACACCTAATTCCCTTGAACTGAGCCAGAGTGCCACCTTCCTACACGTTCACCTCCTACAGCGACAGATTAGTGCAGTCCAGCCTTTCACTAGCATAACTATAACACCTCCACGCCTCTCTAAAGCACATTACACCTTCTGATTCCGTAGCACTGATCCAAAGAGTGCCACCTTCCTACACCATCTTCCTTCACGGTCAGATTAGTTTAGTCCAGCCTTTCACTAGCATATTTACAACACCTCCAAGCCTCTCTGCAGCACATGTCAACTAATTTCCTAGCACTGAGGTTGAGAGTGCCACCTCTCTACACCTTCACCTTCCTCCAGCGTCAGACTAGTGTATTGCAGCCTTTCACTAACTAACTTTCACTAACCATGAACTTTACATTTCAGCACGGTATCGTGCCAAATCTATTCTCCGACTTACCAAAACCTCTGTTATCAATAGAAATGTCAACATCTTGCTTTCCCTAATTCATCCCTTGACTTCTGGTACCTAGCAACAATATCACCAATTTCACTTCTTCCTCTTTCCCTCCTCTCCTTAACCCTGACGGGAGCACTGCCGTCTTATCTATCTCTAAGGCTGAACTCTTTGCTCACACATTCTGTAAGAACTCCACCCTGGACGATTCTGGGCATATTCCTCCTACTCAAACCCCCTCTGACTCCTTTATACCTATTATTAAGATTTTTCATAATGATGTTTTCTATGCCCCCTCTGGCCTTAACTCTCAGCAGTCTAATTTACCTGATGGAATGCCTTCTATTGTCCTTAAAAACTTTGCCTCCGTGATGACACCCTGCCTGGTCAAACTCTTTCGCCTCTGCCTGTCAACATCTACCTTTCCTTCTTGCTTGAAGTTTTCCTTTGTACAGCCTGTGCCTAAGAAGGGTGACCGTTCCAATCCCTCAAACTACCGCCCTATTACTTCACTTTCCTGTCTATCTAAACCTTTTGAATCAATCCTTAACCGGATTATTCGAAAGCACCTTTCCACTTCTAACCTTCTATCTGATCGATCGCCAGTATGGGTTCCGCAATGAGCGTTATACTGGCGATCTTCTTGCTCTCTTAACTGACTCCTGGTCATCCTCTCTTAGCCGTTTCGGTGACATATCTAAAGCTTTCGATAGAGTCTGGCAAAAGTCTTTGCTTTCTAAACTGCCCTCTTTAGGATTATATCCCTGTCTTTGTTCCTTTATATCCAGTTTCCTTTCCGGCCGTTCTATCTCTGCGGTGGTAGACGGTCACTGTTCTTCCCCTAAACCTATCAACAGTGGTGTTCCACAAGGCTCTGTTCTATCACCCACTCTCTTCCTGTTATTCATCAATAATCTTTCCATAACAAACTGTCCTGTCCACTCATTCGCCGACGACTCCACTTTGCATTATTCGACTTCTTTCAATAGAAGGCCATCTCAACAGGAAGTACACGACTCCAGACTGGAAGCTGCAGAACAGTTAAACCTCAGACCTTGCTATCATTTCCGATTGGGATAGAAGGAACCTTGTGTCCTTCAGTGCCTCAAAAACCTAATTTCTCACCCTATCAGCTCGAAACAATCTTCCAAACACCTATCCCCAATTCTTCGACAACACTCAGCTGTCACTTTCTTCAACATCAAATATCCTCAGTCTATCCTTAACTCAAAATCTCAACTGGAAACTTCATATCTCCTCTCTCGCTAAATCAGCTTCCTCAAGGTTGGGCGTTCTGTATCGTCTCCGCCAGTTCTTCTCCCCCGCACAGTTGCTATCCGTATACAGTGGCCTTGTCCGCCCTCGTATGGAGTAGGCATCTCAAGTGTGGGGGGGGCTCCACTAACACAGTTCTTCTGGACAGAGTGGAGTCTAAGGCTCTTCGTCTCATCAGTTTTCCTCCTCCTACTGATAGTCTTCTACCTTTTTAATTCCGTCGCGATGGTGCCTCTCTTCCTATCTTCTGCAGCTATTTTCACGCTGACTGCTCTTCTGAACTTACTAACTGCATGCCTCCCCACCCCCCTTTCCCGCGGCCCCGCTGCACACGACTTTCTCCCTCTACTGTCCAAACCCCTATTGCAAGAATTAACCAGCATCTTCACTGTTTCATCCTTCACGCTGGTAAACTCTGGAACAATCTTCCTTCATCTGTATTTCCTCCTGCCTACGACTTGAGCTCTTTCAAGAGGAGGGTATCAGGACACCTCTCCTCCCGAAACTGACCTTTCTTTCGGCCACCTCTTTTGATTATTTCTGGGAGCAGCGATTAGCGAGCTTTTTTTTACATTTTACGCACAATTGAAAAAACTAAAGTAATCAAAACTCCTGGTCCAGACAAAACTACCCCTAGGGTCTAAAAAGAAATCAAACATCAAATTTGTATGCCGCTCTCCATCATATTCAATAAATCTTTAACAGCTGGAAAAGTTTCGTCGGATTGGAAAATAGCAAATGTCACACCAATTTTCAAAAAGTCTCATCCAGGAAACTATCGACCAATTAGCCTGACATCGATTGTTTGTAAGTTAATGGAAACTATCATTCGCGACAATATGGTGAAATTCTTCGAAGAAAATAATATAATAAATAATTCGCAACATGGCTTCCGTATTAAACGTTTGTGTTAAACTAACCTACTTGATTTTTTTCATTATATATTTTAGGTGTTCGATGAAAGCAGATCAGTAGATATCATATATCTGGATTTTCAAAAGACATTTGATAAGGTCCCCCACCAACGATTGCTCAACCAACTACTGGCGCACGGTATTTCGGGTAACATTCACAATTGGCTTGTGGACTGGCTCTCTGAGCGGAAACAGAGAGTAGTTCTAAACGATGTTACATCTAACTGGCTCGATGTCAGAAGCGGCGCACCTCAAGGATCAGTGCTTGGCCCCATGCTCTTCTTAATTTATGTTAATGATATCGATGATGGGCTCACTTGCAAAGTATCAAAATTTGCTGATGATACAAAAATTTGCTAGTAAAGTAACTGCGACACTCGACGAAGAAGCTTTACAATCAGATCTAGATCGACTTGCACGTTGGGCCAATCAATGGCAAATGAAATTAAACGTTGACAAATGTAAAGTGTTGCACATCGGAAAAAATAACAATCGCGTTCGGTACGTAATGAATGGCCTACAACTTTCTGCAGTAAGTAAAGAAAAGGATCTTGGAATCACTATATCAAGCGATTTAAAGCCCGGTCAGCATTGTTCAGAGGTAGTTAAAACTCCAAACAAATTGTTTGGCTTTATCGGACGAGTCTTTAATAATAAATCGGAAAAAGTAATTAAAACTGTATAATTCGTTGGTTCGACCCCGTCTAGAGTACTGTGTACAGTTTTGGTCTCACTATTACAGAAAAGACATAGAAAAGAAGAGTAACAAAGATGATTCCTAGGTTGAAAAATTTGTCATATGAACAAAGGCTTAAATAAGTAAATTTATTCAGCCTATCAAAACGAAGAATGCGAGGCGATCTAATAGAAGTGTTTAAAATGTTTAAAGGATTCAGTGATATTAATGCGGAAGATTACTTTACAATTGATCGATCAGATAGAACAAGAAGAAATCAAAATTTGAGAATAAGTGGTAAAAGATTCTCGTCGCACGAAGCTAAACACTTCTTTTCAATCGAGTTGTTAATGTTTGGAACTCTCTACCCTGTGATGTCGTTGATAGTACAACAGTTATGGCTTTCAAGAATAGATTAGACAAGTATTTTGAATCCAATCAGCAACTAAGATATTACTCATTGTCATAATAACGTTAAGTTTTTTCGAATACTGGTGTCCTTGTCCGCTTTTATCGCCCGGTTAGTGGTAGCAGTAATGGTAGTTCTTTCCTCTTTCCTCTTTCCATGCTGCATGGTTCTTTTTCCTTTCCTGCCAGCTTTGGCTGGAGGGATGGGGGGTGGGGAGGAGCCTTCGCCTTTGCTGTCCTTCATCTTCCACCTTTGATTAGATAGTTAGTGTAGCTTGTCGCAAACAGCCTCGTAAGAACCATCAGGTCTGCTGTTGTTTGTTCTTCATTTTTGTCCTTTGTACACCTTCACCTTCCTACAGGGACAGATTAGTGCAGTCCAGCCTTTCACTAGCATAGTTAAAACACCTCCAAGTCTCTCTGCAGCACATGACACATTCTGATTCCCTTGCTTCGAAACTCTTTCTGAACAGCGGAACAAGCCAATTGGATGTTAACTAAACCACCGATCAATGCGTTCACTAGCCTCTGGCTACCCGCGGGCAGTGGGAAGAGGTAAGAAGCCGACTGTGTGAGTCTCCCTCACTCACCGTCTCGACCTCATCCCTACTGATACGTTGAACCCAGCTCTTAGTCACCAAGCTTGTTAGTGTTATTTTGATACAATGTTAAGGTTACTTAAAGAGTTGAGTTGACACACACCGTCTCGACCTCACCCCCACAAGTTCCCTAGCATACTGACTGAGCTGGTACCTCACTTGTTGTGTGTCACAATGTAGTACGTGAACATCCCCTTTTGTGTGGGCTCATGATCACCCCCTTGGTATCTTAACCCCACACCAATACCTTCCCCCATGCTCATCTTTGTGAACACATATCGATCGCTGGTTGAAGGGAGACATTTTATTGCATAATTCTGCACCATAGAAATTTGACTAGGGAAGTTTTTGATAGCTATTGCCAGGACTCTATATCTATATCTATATCTATCTATCTACTATATCTATATCTTTATATCTTTATATCTATATATCTTTATATCTTTATATCTATATATCTATATATCTATATATCTATATCTATATCTATATCTATATCTATATCTATATCTATCTATCTATCTATCTATCTATCTATCTATATATCTATAGCTATATATCTATAAATATATATATATATATATAAATATATATTTATATATATATATATATATATATATATATATATATATATATATATATATATATATATATATATATATATATATTATGAAATTATCCCATATGGGTAGGCCCTTCTGGTGATTGGAATGACGAGTTCTAATCAGTATTGTAGAGTACTTCGGTGAAAGCTCGCTTCCATTACCAACAGAGTGAGTTGTCAATAGCATTGTTAATTAACTTCAATAAGCTCGCTATCATTACCAACAGAATGATGAAGTGTAAATAATATTGCTACTTAACTTGAATAGGTTCGCTACCATTATACACCAACAGAATGTGAATAAACTTAATCATAATTTAACATTGTATTGCGTAACCCTAACAACTATGTAACTCACTTAATAGTAATATATTAAAAACAGAGGATCGAGGCTGAAGGCAACACACTAGCATAGTTATAAGACCTCCAAGCCTCTCTGCAGTACATGAAACCTTATGATTCCCTAGCACAGAGCTTGAGAGTGTCACCTTCCTACACCTTCGCCTTCCAACAGGATCAGATCAGTGCAGTCCAGCCTTTCACTAGCATGGTTATACCACCTCCAAGACACTCTACAGCACATGACACCTTCTGATTCACTAGCCCTAAGCCAGAGAGTGCCACCTACATACAGGGTCAGATCAGTGCAGTCCAGATTACACTAGCATAGTTATAACACATCCGAGCCTCTGAAGCACATTACACCTTCTGATCACCTACCACTGAGCCAGCGAATGCCACATTCCTACACCATCACCTTTCTAAAGTGTCAGATTAGTGCAGTCCAGCCTATCACTAGTATAGTTATAACACCTCCAAGCCTCTCTGCAGCACATGACACCTTTTGATTCCCTATCACAGAGCTTGAGAGTGCCACCTCCCAACGCCTTAACCTCCCTACAGGGTCATATTAGTGCAGTCCAGCCTTTCAGCAGCACAGGAATAACGCCTCCATGCCTCTCTGCAGCACATGACACCTTCTGATTCCCTAGCACGAAGCCAGTGAGTGCCACCTTCCTACAGGGTCAGATTAGTGCAGTCCAGCCTTTCACTAGCATAGTTATAACACCTACAAGACTTTCTGCAGCACATGACACCTTCTGATTCCCTAGCACTGAGCCAGAGAGTGCCACATTCCTACGCCTTCACCTTCCTACAGGTTCAGAATAGTGCAGTCCAGCCTTTCACTAGCATAGTTATAACACCTCCAAGCCTCTCTGCAGCACATGACATCTTCTGACTCCCTAACACTGAGCCAGAGTGCCACCTCCTACAGTTGCGCATTCCAACAGGGTCAAATTAGTGCAGTCCAGCCTTTCACTAGCATAGCTATAACACCTCCAAGCCTCTCTGCAGCACAGGACACCTTCTGATTCCATAACACTAAGCCAGAGAGTGCCACCCTTCTATAGGGTCAGATTAGTGCATTCCAACCGTTCACTAGCATAGTTATAACACCTCAGAGCCTCTATGCAGCACATGACAACTGCTGATTCCTTTGCACTGAGCCAGAAAGTGCAACCTTCCTATAGGGTCAGATTAGTGCAGTCCAACCTTTCACTAGACTAGTTAAAATACCTCCAAGCCTCTCTGCAGCACATGACACCTTTTGATTCCCTAGCACTGAGCCTTACAGTGCCACCTTCCTATAGGGTCAGATTAGTGCAGTTCAGCCTTCCACTAGCATAGTTATAACACCTCCAAGTTACTCTATAGCACATGACATCTTCTGATTCCCCTGCACTGAGCCAGAGACTGAAACCTTCCTATAGCTACACCTTTCTACAGGGTCAGAGTAGTGCAGTCCAGGTTTTCACTAGCATAGTTATAACACCTCCAATCCTTTATGCAGCACATGGCACCTTCTGATTCCCTATCACTGAGCTTGAGAGTTACACCTTCATACACCTTCACCTTCCTACGGGGTCAGATTAGTGCAGTCCAGCCTTTCACTAGCATAATTATAACATCTGCAAACCTCTCTGCAGCACATGACACCTTCTGATTCCCTAGTACTGAGTGAGAGTTACACCTTCCTACACCTTCACCTTCCAACAGGGTCAGATTAGTCCAGTCCAGGCTATTAGTACCATTGTTAAAACTCTTCCAAGCCTCTCTGCAGCACATGACACCTTCTGATTCCCTAGCACATAGCTTGAGAGTGCCACCTTCTTACACCTTCCCCTTCCAAAAGGGTCAGATTAGTTTAGTTCAACCTTTCACTAGCATACTTATAATACATCCAAGCCTCTAGGCAGTACATGACACCTTCTGATTCCCTAGCACTGAGACAGAGTATGCCACCTTTCTACAGAGTCAGATTACTGCAGTCCAGCCTTTCACCAGCATAGGTATAACACCTCCAAACCTCTTTGCTGCAAATGACACCTTCTGATTCCCTAGCACTGAGCTTGAGAGTGCCAACTTCCTACACTTTCACCTTCCTACAGGGACAAATTAGTGCAGTCCAGCCTTTCACTAGCATAGTTGTAACACCTCCAAGCTCCTCTGCAGCACAAGACACCTTCTGATTTCCCAGCACAGATGCAGAGTGCCACCTTCTAACACCTTCACCTTCTTTAAGGGTCAGATTAGTTCAGTCTAGCCTTTCACTAACATAGTTATTACACCTCCAGGCCTTTCTGCAGCACATGGCACCTCCTGATTCCCTAGCCTTGACCTTGAGAGTGGTGCCCTCCTGCAGGATCAGATTTGTGCAGTCTAGCATTTTACTAGCATAGTTGTAACACCTCCAAGCTCCTCTGCAGCACAAGACACCTTCTGATTTCCTAGCACAGATGCAGAGTGCCACCTTCCAACACCTTCACCTTCTTTAAGGGTCAGATTAGTTCAGTCTAGCCTTTCACTAACATAGTTACTACACCTCCAAGCCTTTCTGCAGCACATGACACCTCTTGATTCCCTAGCCTTGACCTTGAGAGTGGTGCCCTCCTGCAGGATCAGATTTGTGCAGTCCAGCATTTTACTAGCATAGTTGTAACACCTCTAAGCTTCTCTGAAGCACATGAAAACCTTCTGATTCCTTAGAATTGAGCCAGAGAGTGCCACCTTCCTAAACCTTCACCTTCCTACAGGGTCTGATTAGTGCAGTCCAGCCTTTCACTAGCATAGTTATAACACCTCCAAGCATCTCTGCAGAACATGACACCTTCTGATTTTCTAGGACTGAGCCGGTGAGTGCCACCTTCCTACACCTTCACCTCCCTACATAATCAGGTTACTGGAGTCCAGCATTTCACTAGCATAGTTATAACATCCCCAAGCCTCTCTGCAGCACATGACACCTTCTGATTCCCTAGCACTGACCTTGAGAGTGCCATCTTCCTACACCTTCTCCTTCCTACAGGGTCAGATTAGTGCGGTCCTGCCTTTCACTAGCATCGTTATAACACCTCCAAGCCCCTCTGCAGCACATGGCACCTTCTGATTCCTTAGCACTGAGCCAGAGAGTGCCACCTTCTTACAGGTTAGATTAGTGTTGTCCAGCCTTTCACTATCATATTTATATCACTTCCAAGCCTCTCTGCAGCACATGACACCTTCTGATTCCCTAGCACTGACCTTGAGAGTGCCATCTTCCTACACCTTCTCCTTCCTAAGGGGTCAGATTAGTGCAGTCCAGCGTTTCACTAGCATAGTTATAAAACTTCCAAGCTACTCTGTAGCACATGACACCTTCTGATTCCCTAGCACTGAGATTGACCTTTCTACACCTGCACCTTCCTACAGGGTCAGATTAGTGCAGTCCATCCTTTCACTAATATAGTTATAACACTTCCAAGCCGCTCTGCAGCACATGACACCTTCTGATTCCCTAGCACTGAACCAAAGAGTGCCACCTTCCTACAGGGACAAAATAGTGCAGTCCAGCCTTTCACTAGCCTAGTTTAAACACCTTTCAAGCCTCTCTGTAGCACATGACACCTTCTGATTCCTTAGCACGTACAGAGCCAGATAGTGCCAACTTACTAGACCTTCACCTTCCTACAACCTCAGAAAAGTGCAGTCCAGCCTTTCACTAGCATAGTTATATCACCTCCAAGCCTCCCTGCCGCACATGACACATTCTAATTTCCTAGCACAGTGCTTGGCAGTGCCACCTTCCTACATCTTCACTTTCGTACAGGGTCAGATTAGTACAGTCCAGCCTCTCAGCAGCATAATTATAACACCTCCAAGTCTCTCTGCAGCACATGACACATTCTGAGTCCCTAGCACTAAGCCAGAGAGTCCCACCTTCCTACACCTTCACCTTCGTCAGATTAGTGCAGTCCAGCCTTTCACTAGCATAGCTGTAACACCTCCAAGCCTCTCTGCAGCATATACGACCTTTTGATTCCCTTTGAGCCAAAGAGTGCCACCTTCCTAGATAGCCAGATTAGTGCAGTCCAGTCGTTCACTATCATAGTTATAACACCTCTAAGCCTCTCTGCAGCACATGACACCTTCAGATTCCCTATCACTGAGCTTGAGAGTGCCACTTTTCTACAGGGTTAGATTAGTGCAGTCCAGCATTTCACTAGCATAGATATAACACCTCCAAGCCTCTCTGCAGCACATGGCACCTTCTGATTCCCTAGCACTGAGCCAGAGACTGCCACTTTCCTACACCTTCACCTTTTTACAGGGTCAGAATAGTGCAGTCTAGCCAATCACTAGCATAGTTATAACACCTCCAAGCCTCATTGCAGCACATGGCACCTTCTTTTTCCTGAGCATTGAGCCAGAGAGTGCCACATTCCTACAGGTCAGATTAGTGCTGTCCAGCCTTTCACTAGCATAGGTATAACACATACAAGCCTCTCTGCAGCACATGACACCTTCTGATTCCCTATGAATGAGCCAGATAGTGCCACCTTTCTACAGTGTCAGATTACTGCAGTCCAGCTGTTGTATAGTCATTACACCTCAGCGGCACCGAAGCACTGAGCAGCTCTTCGGAACAGCAATCCGAGGATACATGTACTGCCAAGGCCCGAGGATCGGACATTCCCTGTCTGGCCTCTTTATAGAATACATCGCAACCCCCGCTCCTTCGTGTGTGTCATTCACTCCTCAACACGTGGCGACGAGGATGGGATTCTGAAGGAATCAAGTGAAACCCCGAGGACGAGAATGGGAGCAATAATTGGAGCGGTGGAGCAGTACTCAGGGGGAGAAGATTTCGAGGCCTATACAGAAAGGTTCGAAGAGTTCCTGGAGGTCAGTAATATCACCGAGGAGAATCGGAAACGGGCGTTGTTCCTGACTGTCTGCGGCCCGACGGTGTATCAATTACTGAGGAACCTGTGCGCCCTGGGGAAACCCTCTGAGAGGACACTGAAGGAATTGATTCGTCTCGCTACTCAGCACTATGCGCCCAAAGTTTCAGTGGTGGTGGAAAGGTTCAAATTCAACTCTGAAAATCAAAGGGAAACCCTGACAATCAGCAGTTACGTGGCAGAACTGAAGAGGAAAGCTTCCAACTGCAGCTTTGGGGCAAACTTAACAGAGCAGCTTCGAGAAAGATTCGTCGGTGGAGTGTCGAGCGAACGGATCCGGCGGAGGCTGTTACGAGAGGGCGACGACTTAACTTGGGACAAAGCGTGCAAACTGGCATTATCGATGGAGGCAGCAACCACGGAGGCGAAGGTGCTGGGAGGGGAGCACAAAGAAGCCCAGGTGAACAGAGTGGAGCCGCCGCGAACGAAGCCCGGGGACCAGAAAGAACCAACGAGCAGGTGGGACAAGGCCAGGCTGCAAAACAAGTACTTGCCTCGTGAGGGGGCACGTAGTAGTGTAGCTTGTAATCGGTGTGGCAGTAGTTACCACAAGGCAACGGAGTGCCCATTTAAGGATAGGGAATGCTTCAGGTGCAGTCGTAAAGGCCACACCAGGCGAATGTAATGTGTCCACGGCGAGGCAGAGTAAATAGCGTGGATGATGAGGAGCAAGAGATTAGTGATGAGGAAGAGAGGGTGGAGGTGTTTGGTATTTTACAGCTGCCTGGACAACAGCGGAGAACCCGGAAAACCCCACCACTGACTGTAGACGTGAGCGTGCAGGGCACAGAAATACTCACGGAGGTGGACACGGGAGCGAGCAGCACGGTCATCAGCGAGGAGGAGCGGAACAGGCTACGCAGCAAACCAAGACTTGAAGCCTCCAACAGGCGGTTAGTCACATACACAGGTGAGGCACTTCAGGTACGAGGAGTAGCCATGCTGGAGGTCAAGTTTAAAAATCAAGTAGAAACTCTGCCGTTAAAGGTAGTGAAAGGAACAGGGCCCTCGCTCCTGGGTCGTGACTGGCTACTGGTGATTCAGATGTACTGGAAGGAGATGGTAGGCAAACTTGGAGTTGCGGAGAAGAATGGGGATAAACTTACCCAATCCTACACAAGCACAGTGAGGTCTTTTCACAGCCTTTAGGGCACATGCCGATCAAAGCACACCTGCGTCTCAAGAAAGAAGCACGACCGGTGCGGAAGAAAGCGCGACCAGGGCCACACGCCCTTTACCCACTCGTGGACCAGGAGCTGGAGAGGTGGATTAAGGAAGGTATTACCGAGCCCGTGGAGACTGACAACAGCAGTGGCTAGGCGACACCGTTGGTGGTAGTGCCCAAAGCAGATGGCAAAGTAAGGCTGGCGGCTGACTACAGAGTGACGGTAAATCCCCAGTTGGATATAGTTAAGCACCCCTTACCCTCCCCGGAAGAGTTGTTTACAAGGATAAAAGGGAAGAGGTTTGCAAAGCTAGATTTGAGAGATGCTTATCTACAGATGGAGTTAAGTGAGGAATCAAAAGACCTAACAACTGTAGCTACGCATAGAGGATTGTTGAGGATGAACAGATTGCCCTTTGGTTTAGCTTTCTGTGGGGACATTTTCCAGGCGGCGATGGACAGAATATTAGAAGGAATCCCCTCCTGTGTGGCATACTTAGACGACTTGCTGGTGATGGGCACGAACACAGAAGACCTTATTGAAACTTTGGACAAAGTGCTGGGGAGACTGAAAGAGAATGAGATTCGGCTCAAAAGGTCAAAGTGTGAATTCAATTTGCAGGAGGTGCACGGAGCTGAAACCCATACCCGAGAAGACCGAAGCAATAAGGAGGATGCCGAACCCGAGTGCTGTACCGACACTCCGGAGCGTATTGGGAGCGGTGGGTACTAGTCCCGGCTGTTGCCACACCTCGCCACTACGTTGTCGCCATTGTATGAGCTACTCAAGAAGGGAGTTAAGTGGCGATGGACCAAGGAATGTGAAGAGACGATGGCAAAGGTAAGACCGACGTTGGCCAGCAACCCAGTATTGGTGATATACGGTCCACAATTACCGGTCAAACTGGTAACAGACGCGAGCGAAGTAGGAGTCGGAGCGGCGCTAATGCAAGTCTTTCCAGGAGACATAGAAAGGCCGGTGGCGTATGCGTCAAGAATACTGACACAAACAGAGCAGAAATATCCCATCGTAGAAAAGGAAGCGGTGGCAGTTTCTTACGGTATTAGGAAATTTCATCAGTATTGCTATGATAGGAAGTTTACCCTTGTCAGTTATAACAAAGCACTTTCCAGAATATTGAACCCCAGCAGAGAGATGCCGCCGTTGGGGGCAGCGCAGATGCAGCGATACGCCCTTCAACTAGCGGCCTACAGCTACGATGTGGAGGTAAGACCCTCTGCAGACATGAGGGTCGCCGACACCTTGTCCAGACTACCGCTCCCGGGCATCGTCGACAAAGGAGCAGAAAGAATAGAAAGGGAAGCCATGACAAGTAACGTGCTATAATGGACGAGGGGCCCTCAGTGACAGCAAGAGAAGTGTCAGCGGCAACGCGGCGTGACAGAGTCCTGGGAAAGGTGCTGGCGGCAGTAAGGTCAGACGGATTGCCGGAGGAGGCAACAGCAGAGGTAAGCAGTTACAAGTCTCGGATGGAGGAACTCTCGACAGAGGGGGATTGCTTAATGTGGGGAGGCAGAGTGGTGATACCGGCGTCCCTGCAAGACAAGATGAAAAAGGATCTGCATGTGGGGCACTCAGGATGCGTGAGGATGAAGCAGCTGGCTCGACGATATGTGTGGCGGCCGGGTCTCGACAAGGAGCTGGAGGAAATGGCGAGAGCGTGTCCAGGATGTGCGGAGAAGCGGGCAGCACCACTACAGTCAGCGGTCCACCCATGGGAGAGAACATGAGGCAGAGGCTCCATGCAGATTTTGCGGGGCCAATTATGGGAACAACGCTTCTCATAGTAGTGGATAGCTACTCAAAGTGGATAGAGGCAGTACCAATGAAATCCACGACGACGGCTCGAACTCTTCATGAACTGAGTGTACTGTTTAGCAGGCTTGGCCTACCCCTACAGCTATGCACAGGCAATGGCCCGCAGTTTACGTCGGAAGAGATGGCATCTTTCGTTAAGCGGAATGGAATCCGGCACATCAGAGTGGCGCCATACCACCCGGCGAGTAACGGACTGGCGGAGAGAGCGGTGAGCACTGTGAAGGAAGGAATAAAGGCAATGATGGGGGGCTGCAAGTCGGGGGAAAGGAGCCTGTTTAAATTTCTGTTAAACTATCGTTCTGCTCCACACAGCACAACAGGGAAAACACCGGCGGAAATGCTGATGGGCAGGAATATACGCTCAAAACTAGACCTACTTCTGCCCGACGAAGAGACCGCGATGGAGAGCAGGCAAGACCAACAGATGACGGGGAAAAGGGTAAGAACATTCTGAAAAAATGACATAGTTTGGGCAAGAAGCTATGAGGGACCGAAATGGCGGAGAGGGAGAATAATAGCCAAGACGGGACCACTGTCCTACGAAGCAGATGTTGGAGGAAATACCTTGTGGTCCCGCCACGCGGATCAAATAATTTTGGTAAGCAGTGACAGGCCTGCCCAGGACAAAATTAACGGAGAATCCCCATTGTCAGCAGGTGACGACCAAGTGCCCCAGAGAGGTAACAAGCAGGCCACGGACATAGACACCCCAGCCGCCCAAGGGGAGACGGCTGAGCGGCGAGGGGACGATGGGGACACGGAGGCACGCAGCGGGGCAGCGGTGGATATACAGCATCCCCAACTAGTAGACAGAAGACCATCCAGACAACCACGACCGGGAACAGAGGGGAGGGCGTCAACCAAACCGGGAGAGGCGGCAGCAGAACCGCCGACAGGGGCAGGACAAACGCGCCGGCCGGTGGGATCAACAGGACATACACCCGGGGAAAAACAATTTCTGCCGAGACGAGGCGACGATCGGCACGACAAAGGAAGCCGCCTGGCAGATATCAAGCAACTATGTAAATGGTGACGGCAGTAAAGGGGAGTTTTGGTGACGGGAGATGGTGGTGGATATTTGGGGGATAACATAAAACTTTAGTAGGAGGGTGAGGTGTTGTAGAGCCATTACCCTTCAGCGGCCCCGAAGCACTGAGCAGCGCTTCGGAACAATCCGAGTATACATGTACTGCCAAGGCTCGAGGATCGGACATTCCCTGCCTGGCCTCTTTATAGAATGCATCGCAATCCCTGCCCTCGTGTGTGCCATTCACTCCTCAACACCAGCATCTCACTAACATAGTTATAACACCTCCAAGCCTCTCTGCTGCATATGACACCTGATTCCCTAACACTGAGCTTGAGAGTGCCACCTTCCTATCCCTTTAACTTTCTACAAGGTCAGAATAGTGCAGTCCTGCCTTTCACTAGCATAGTTATAACACCTCTTAGCCTCTCTGCAGTACATGACACCTTATGATTCCCTAGCACTGAGCCAGAGAGTACCACTTTCTTACAGGTTAGATTATTGCAGTCCAGCCTTCCACTATCATATTTATAACACCTCTAAGCCTCTCTGCAGCACATGACACCTTATGATTCCCTAACACTAAGCCAGAGAGTGCCACCTTCCTAAACCTTCACCTTCCTACAGGGTCAGACTGGTTCAGTCCAGCCTCTCACTGGCATTGTTATAACACCGCCAAGCCTTTCTGCAGCACATGAAACCTTCTGATTCCCTAGCACTGAGCTTGAGAGTGCCATCTTCTTACACCTACTCCTTCCTAAGGTGTCAGATTAATGCAATCCAGCCTTTCACTAGCATAGTTATAACATCTCCAAGCTTCTCTGAAGCACATGACACCTTCTAATTCCCTTGCACTGACCTTGAGAGAGCCACCTTCCTACACCTTCACCTTCCTACAGGGTCAGATTAGTGTAGTCCAGCCTTTCACTAGCAAAGTTGTAACACCTCCAAGACTCTCTGCAGCACATGATACCTTCACCTTCCTACAGGAACTGATTAGTGCAGTCCAACCTTTCACTAGCATAGTTAAAACACCTTTAAGCCCTCGCAATGAGCCAGAAAGTGCCACCTTTCTACAGGGTCAGATTAGTGCAGTCCAGATTCTCACTAGCATAGTTATCAAACCTCCAAGCCTCTCTGCAGCACATACAACCTTTTGATTCCCTAGCACTGAGCCAAAGAGTGCCACCTCCCTACAACTTCACCTTCCTAGTGGGCCAGATTAGTGCAGTCCAGTCGTTCACTATCATAGTTATAACACCTCTAAGCCTCTCTGCAGCACACGACACATTTTGATTCCCTAGCACTGAGCCAGAGAGTGCCACCTTCCTACACCTACGTCTTCCTACAGGGTCAGATTAGTGCAGTCCAGCCTTTCACTAGCATTATTATAGCAACTCCAAGCCTCGCTGCAGCACATGACATCTGATTCCCTAGCACTGAGCCAGATAGTGCGACCTTTCTACAGTGTCAGATTACTGCAATCCAGTCTTTCACTAGCATAGCTATAACAACTCCAAGCCTCTCTGCAGCACATGACTCCTTCTGATTCCATTGAACTCAGCCAGAGAGTGCCACCTTCTTACATCTCCACCTTCCTACATGGTCAGATTAGTGTAGTCCATCCTTTCACTAGCATTTATATAATACCTCCAATCCTCTCTGCTGCATATGACACCTGATTCTCTAATACTGAGCTTGAGAGTGCCACCCTCCTACAGGTCAGATTAGTGCAGTCCAGCCTTTCACTAGCATAGTTATAACACCTCCAAGCCTCTATTCAGCACATGGAACCTTCTGATTCACTAGTGTGGGTAGGCGGTGGCCGAAATGGTAGCGTACTGGGCCCACATTCACCGCGTGATGGACGACGCGGGTTCGAATCCCCACGCTACCACTCGGATTTTTCAGTCACCGCCGAGTGGCTTAAAACTACCCACATGCTGTCCTGAAAACCACCCATCAACCCGGACTCTAGAGGAAGCCGTCCAAACGAATCAAGAACGAGTTCCGGGTGGCAGCATGAGCCACTGCAAGATGGCAACACTGTAAACACTCGCCTGCGCCAGAACGGGCTGGGCCGACTATCAGGCCCCACCTGGAAGAAGCCTTGGGCCCGTATCCTCGACAACTATTAATACTAAACTTGGTATTAACTTTCGACTTTGGTATTAACTTCACTCTCAAAGTGTATCCTCAACAACTATTAGCCTAATACCTACTCTTAACTTTGGTATTAACTTGAGAGTGCTGGCGAGGACTTCTAAACACTTAATAGTAAAGTTAATAGTGAAACCCAGACCCAGACCCATATCAACATGGCCCCCGGACTTCCTCGTCCTGCCCGCCTCCGCAATTTAGAGTTTGATAGGGCGCTTTGGAACTGTATAACGATGGTGAACTTGTCAAGACATACATATTAGACCGTGCAGGAATGGAGTACGTGACTGATTTGGTGAGAAGAGAGCTACAAGATCCAGTTCAAAGGGAGCATTCCCTCACCCCGGGGTTGAAAGTGATTTTGACTTAAAGGTACTTGGCTACAGGAAAAATGCTGCAGTGTTCAAGTGATGAGTTAGGGGGTAAGCCAGAGTAGTGTAAGCAGGGTGATTGTGGAAAGTCTGGCCGCCCTCAGTGCCCCGTAGGTAGTCGGGAGGTTTATCCAGTCTCCCCTTGATAGGGTGGAGATCCGTGTAAAGCAAGCAGAATTCTACCAACTTGCCGGTGTTGTGGGAGTGATAGACTGTACCCATGTGAAAATAATGGCACCAAAGGAAAACGATGTAGTTTATGTCAACAGAAAAAAAAAAATAAACATAGCTTGAACATACAATTAGTGTTTGATGCCTTTGTTATTGATTAAAATGTGAAATATTCGAGTTAAGGAAAACAAAACATGGGAAAAAACTTTTATTTGTAGCAGAAAGGTACACACATGCAATGAAAAAGATGACATTAAAATTGCATTAAAATGTCATTTAGAATATGATTTATAATTATTGCTGGTTATTCATATTGAGATAATGGTGGTAAGAAAGCTTGTTAGAGACGTCTGCCAGTGTGAGGGAGGAGGAACGAAAGGTCGAGGTGACCACATCGCGAACATCATGACTTATGAGTGAAGTAAAATGAGGTTACTTGGTTTCTGTTTACAAAGTTCCAAGTGGAAAAACAACTTTATTGTGAATTCAGTGTATACTTTTCTGGAGTATTGTGTTTACTGAGTGAATTGGTGACCAATCTGTTGCTATTTGTGTCTTGCTTGAAGATATTCATCATTGGATTCAAAGCTATGGTATTAATGTGCAATAGTCATCATAACAAAATACGTAGTAATTAATTATATATGTCAACCTATTTATTTTCATGAGATCATGGTATGACCACTGAAAAACATAGCTTTTTATCTTGGCTCCATTACAAATTCAGTATATAATTACTCTATTAGTGGAATCTAGTTTTCAGCATCTTTTATTATTATGCCAATATTCTAAGCACTCAGCCTGCAAACATGCTTAGGTTTATGTTGTCAGTTTGGGTCGGACTTATGTGAACACTTTACCAAGTGACCTAAGATTACTCAATGCTCGCAAAGCTATGGTATTAACGTGCAATGGTCATCATACCAAAATACGTAGTAATTAATTATATATGTCAACCTAATTATTTTCATGAGATCATGGTATGACCGCTGAAAACATAGCTTTTTTATCTTAGCTCCATTACAAATTCAGTATATAATTATTCATATATTCAATAAAGTAGTGGAAACCAGTTTTCAGCATCTTTTATTATTATGCCAATATTCTAAACACTCAGCTTACAAACACGCTTAGGTTTATGTTGTCAGCTTGGGGACTTAGGTGAACACTTTACCAAGTGACCTAAGATTACTCAATGCTACCCTATAGGTATACTACATCTTTGATTGTGAGTTCATCAGAGAGCACTGGAGAGCAGCATGAGTCTAATTAGGTGCTAATGAATATCCTGCCTGCATCACAGACTACATAAAATGCAAATATGATCAGTGCCTAAAGGTGTTATAAGCTAATGATGGTAAATATATATATATATATATATATATATATATATATATATATATATATATATATATATATATATATATATATATATATATATATATATATATATATATATATATATATATATATATATATATATATATATATATATATATATATATATATATATATATATATATATATATATATATATATATATATATATATAAAACTGTCTGCCCTAATGTCCCTCCCACTTTTGAAGGCCAAATGACGCCCCTGATTGTAACAACGCATCTTGTAACACCCATGACTGGGTGCCGGTGCAAATCTCCTCATTTAACACCGAGAAATTAATCTAGGCTCTAGGGAACTCGGAAAAATCCAAGTTAGAGAGTGCTGGCTGTGGAGATTGAACCAGTGACCTTCGACATACAAAGCCATGTCTGTCAGTCGAGCCAATAAAGGTAAAGGTAAAGTTGGGGCATACGCTATAGCAGCGCGTGGCCTCGGTGCTCATCTCCGTAACATTGGGCCTTGAGCCTGTGGTGAGAGGGAGCCCATTACCCCGGGACACAGGGCCAGTGTGACATCCGGGCTACCACAGTTTCCCCAGGTAGTCATTTATCGACCAGCCCGAGAGGGAGGATGATCAACTGGGTGAGCTGCACGCCGACTGCCCAGGCCGGGATTCGAACCCGGGCCCACGTAGAAGCCAGGCATGCTGACCACAAGACCACGGAATCGTATTGGAGCCCAAGCTCAAGTGAACCCACTCACAATGGCACACAATTTTTTTTCCGGTAAATTTTGTGCTTTGAATGAATTTGCTAATCATTTCTGTCGAAAAACAGCACAAATTATTTTTCACCCCTTCCACCCTAACCTCCTCAGTAATAAAAAAAAAAGTGACAAAATCATAGCCTTGAGGCAGTAATATTCAGCCCCAGCATCAAAAAAATTATACTGCTGCCCTATGAAAGGCATCTCTTAACTCCGATGAAGTAGGTGGTGACTGGTGGAGCAGCTTCATTGTCATCCCTTGCAGTGGCAGGTGTCATAGGGCCAGCAGATGATGAAACAGTGGCTGGTGTCATAGGGCCAGCAGATATTGAAGCGGTGGCTGTTGCCGGAGCAGCTAATTGTACCTTTTCCACAAGTAATGAACAATGTGCTGGGATGGTCTCTAGCAATACCGATAAAGTGTGTATCTACAAAGAATATGAATTTAAGGGTAATTAATAAATTGTTTTAATAAGAATATAAAAGTTTTTGCCAAAAACATACAGGCCAGTCAATATTTCACTGCTGCTTGACTGTTGCTGCTGTCCTATCCCTAGTACATCATGTCAATGCTGAATGGCTCCGGTACCCCTTCAAATACATGAGACGAGCAGCCTATGATGTCATACACCAGTTTATCTACCACAGTTAATGTCATAGTTATATAGGCAGGCGCCTGCGTATCTGTGGTGCCACATGTGTGGGGCACTCAGGTGCTGGGGAAAATGTCATTGTTATGGTGTGGAAGTTCCCTGCCTGAACTGTGCAGCTAATCCCCCATACAGTGGGGGCCTTTTTTACTCCCTCAGGGGCTGTGCAGCTGAGAGAGTGGTGTACATGAGTGTGAGTGTGTGAGTAAGTGTGTGCCTGTCTTGGCTAAAACCCTTCACTGGGGGAAGACAACCAAGGTATTTAGATAGATTGATAGTCATTGACAGATGAACATTAAAAAAATGTCTATATCAAATATGCAGTTCACTGCTATGAACTTATTAACTTTAAGCTGAAATAAAGGCATTGTGGCCAGTATAGCTGCATTCTGTGAGCACATAAAAAACTAACTAATATAAGTCTTACATTTAAAGACATAACTAAAAAAAATTACCAGTCTGCTGCTGCTCATTCTTGCACTTGGCAATGCAAGGCTTTGATTTTTGTTGTACGTTGTACCAACGCCTCTCACAGTCATCCTGCGTACGGGGTCCACTCCCAGGGAAGGCACTGTCAGGGTATAAATGTGAAGCAAGTTTCTTAATCGTTTCACTATGGCATGCTTTTTATTTCCCATAACTTCTCCAATAACATTTAATACATGCTGTGATGGAAAGCTAAATCAGTACCAATATTTTATTTACATGCATCATAAGACATTAACTTTTTAGTTGTTATGAACATGGCCATAAATACTACTTTTCATTACCTACTTTTCTAAAATGATTTTCTCTAAGTAGGAGGATATTACACAATACAGCTATACAAAAAAAATCAAAGCATTAATCTTAATTCCATTCTTTTGAGTACTTCTAACCTAACATTATATCACCAGAAACTGTTTGACCAATGCTATCAAAATAATATTTTAATCTTACTTTACCATTCTCATCAAATCTACCTATTCCGATATAGTCTTAACATAAAATATTTGTAAAAGTGTTGAGAGCCTGGCATGCCCACCCACCCCCCAAAAAAAATCTAAATAAGGAATAAATAAAATAACAGGTAAATATGACTTGACTCTCTTATACTAACCCCCTTTCCACCCTAACAAACTTGGGGACCTACCATGTTAGGTTAGGACGTGTTTGGTAGGACATGTTTAGCAGGAGTTGGTTTAGTTATGTTGAGGGAGTGGGGGTTGCAGCAGAAATGGTCATGATGATGCTATTCATGTGAAGCAGTAGGAAAAAGTATGTCTTGTTTGGAAACTCTGTGGTTGTGTTTGTATACAAAAATACCCATTTGACGAGGTTAGGTTAGTTTGCAAGTTACTTGAATCATGAATATGTGAATATGTAACAAAAAAATAAAAGCATTAACCTTAATTTCATTATCTTGAGTACATTCCAATCTAACATTATATCACCATAATCTGTTTGACCAATGCTATAAATATACTATTTTAATCTTACTTTACCATTCTCACGAAACCTACCCATTCCCATATAGTCTCGACATAAAGTACTTGTAAAAGTGTCCATAGTCTGGCATGCCTAGCATCCCCCCCCCCCCCAATAAAAAAAAGAATAAATAAATAAAGAATGAAAACGGGGCAAATATGCCATAACTATCTATACCAACCCCCTCTTCCCCCCCAACAAACTTGGCATGTTAAGTTAGGATGTGTTCGGTAGGACGGGGCAGGTTTGGCATGGTTAGGTTTAGTTATGTTAGGTTGTTGAGGGAGAGGGGGTTGTGGCAGAAATGGTCATAATGAAACTATTCAGATACAGAATGAAAAGATATGTTATGTTTGGAAAGTCAGTGGTTGTGTTATTATGCAAAAAATACCCAATTGATTAGGTTAGGTTAGTTTGTAAGCTGATTGAACCATGAATATGTGATTACTAACCTTGTTACAGCTTCTGCCACTTCAGTCCACGCTCTCTTCTTATCCTCAGGGGTGATACTCTTCCCATAACACCCTCTGATTATACGTATTTTTTCTCGAATTTGATGTAAGAAGACCTTTTCATCTGGCGACCAATTAAACTTACTCCTTTTCTGCGCTGGTTCTCCGGCCCGTAGATCATTGGGACAGATGACGTGGTTATGGTGCGGTAATTTCAGCAGAGCAAGTCGTGACGCAGGAGGGGAGATGAGGGTATTGACGAGTGACGGAGTAAAAACAGCCTTGGAGGCTGCTTCTATCTGCCACAAAACTCAGTATTTTCTTGTGTTTGCCATTTATTATGTTTCTGTTGTACATTTATACATCTTTTCTTTATTATTCTTTTGAAATATATACTTAATTCATGTCGGATGTTTACGTTTTGCACGGATGCGTCCTTAGCAACGAGCCCGCCATAAAGAAGAAGAAGAAGAAGATAATAGTAGCCAGGATTTGCTAATACCTACACTCAAAGTTGACGAGGATAGCTTTTACTCTTAATAATTTGAAACTATTAACTTTGATAGTAACTTTAAGAGTAAAAGTTAATAGCTCTCGAGGATACGGGCCTTGGGCCGACCATCAGGCCCCACCAGGAAGATGCCTACCGGCGCAACAGGCAGCGACGTAAAAAAAAAAAAAAAAAAAAAAAAAAAACTGAGCTTGATGGTGCCACTCTCCTACAGGGTCAGACTAGTGCAATCCAGCATTTCACTATCATTGTTATAACACCTCCAAGGCTCTCTGCAGCACAAGACAGCTTTTGAGTCTCTTGCACTGAGCCAGTGAGTGCCACCTTCATTCAATGTCAAATTAGTGCTGTCCAGCTTATCACTAGCATAGTTATAACAATTCCAAGCCTCTCTGCAGCACATGGCACCTTCTGACTCCCTAGCACAGACCCAGAGAGTGCCACTTTCCTACACCTTCATCTTCCTACATTGCCAGATTAATGCAGTCCAGCATTTTACTAGCACTGGGGACGCGGTAACTGAAAGGAGCATTACATCCCAGCGTTCAAGAGCTCCAGGATGGACGTGGGCTTGAATCCTAGCCGCCGCACAGCTAAGGATTTTCAGTCACCGCCGAGTGGCTTAAGACTACACACCGACTGGCCTGACGACCACCCATCAACCAGGGCTCTAGATAACCTCGCCAAAGGGAGGCTCAAATATGAGTTCCGGGGGACAGCATCAGTCAACACAAGATAGTGCAACTATAAACACTCGCCTGCGCCAGAATGAGCTGGGCAGACCATCAGGCCCCACCGGGAAGAAGCTTACCGGAGCAATAAAAATAATTATAACACCTCCAAGCCTCTCTGCAGCACATGACACCTGATTCCCTAGCACTGAGCCAGAAAGTGCCACCTTCCTACACCTTTACTTTCCTACAGGGTCAGATAAGTGCAGTCCAGCCTTTCATTAGCATAGTTATGACACCTCCAAGCCTCTATGTAGCACATGACACCTTCTGATTTCCTAGCACAGAGCTTCACAGTGCCACCTTCCGACACCACCTTCCTTCAGGATCAGATTGGTGCAGTCCAGCCTTCATCAGCATAATTATAACAATTCCAAGGCCCTCTGCAGCACTTGACACTTTCGGATGCCCGACCACTGAGCTTGAAAGTACCACCTTCCTACACCTTCACCTTCCTACAGGGTCAGATTAGTGCAGTCCAGCCTTTCAGTAGTATAGTTATAACACCTCCAAGCCTTTCTGCAGTACATGACACCTTTTGATTCCCTAGCACTGAGCCAGAGAGTGCCACCTTCGCATAGGGTCAGATTAGTGCAGTCTAGATTTTCATTACCATAGTTATAACACCTCCAAGCCTTTCTGCAGTACATGACAACTTTTGATTCCCCAGCACTAGCGCAGAGAGTGCAACCTTCGTACAGGGACAGATAAGTGCAGTCCAGCCTTTCACTAGCATAGTTATAACACCTTCAAGCCTCTCTGCACCACATGCCACCTTCTGATTCCATAAAACTGAGCCAAAGAGTGCCACCTTCCAACACTTTCACCTTCCTACATGGTGAGATTAGTTCAGTCTCGCCTTTCACTAGAATAGTTATAACACTCCAAGCCTTTCTGCAGCACATGACACCTGATTCCATAGTACTGTGCTTGAGAGTGCCACCTTCCTAAACCTTCACATTCCTTCAGTGACAGATTAGTGTAGTCAAGTCTTTCACTAACATAGTTATAAGACCTCTAAGCCTCTCTGCAGCACATGACATCTTCTGTTTCCTTATCACTGAGCCAGAGAGGGCCACCTTCCTGCACCTTCACCTTCCTCCAGGGTCAGATTAGTGCAGTCCAGCCTTTCGCTAGCATAGTTATAACACCTCGAATCCTCTCTACACCACATGACTCCTTTTGATTCACTAGCCCTGAGCCAGAGAGTGCCACCTTCTTACAGGTTAGATTAGTGTTGTCCAGCCATTCACTATCATATTTATATCACTTCCAAGCCTCTCTGCAGCACATGACACCTTCTGATTCCCTAACCCTGTGCCAGAGAGTGCCACTTTCCTAAACCTTCAGCTTCTTACAGGGTCAGATTAGTTCAGTCAAGCCTCTCATTAGCATATTATAACACCTCCGAGCCTTTCTGCAGCACATGACACCTTCTGTTAAGGATGAAATTACACCAATGAATATTGAGCGGTTTGCCTCAGGCTGCTTCTTGGTTCAGTCCCCCTTGCTACTGCCAAGTTTTCTTTGATTTCTTTAAGAAATGCAAGTATTATTTTTTCTAGTCTTTTTATAAGAAAAATTAGTAAAAAGCATGTGTATGATTTATTGCATTGTTTTATGCATTTGCTAAGACTTGAAAAGGATGGTAGATATCTACCACTTGTATTTTTGTACGTTTGTTTTTGTAAGAAATACAGCTGGCAAGATGGCTCCTCACGGGTTTCCATGACCGAATCCTCTCCATGTCTTATGATCAGACGTCGCCTCACTTTCTACATTTTGGTGCCCAGACCCGGGAATCCTTTAGATGAAGTGGACAAGAAGGTATTTGGACCCGGATAAGCAGTGAGTACGATGTCTGAAGACGTGAAGGCAGCCAAGAAGAGGAGGGCCGCAGCGAGAGGCTGGGTCACTCGTAGTGTCAAGGAACTGCAGGAATTATTTGAGGATGACACTACCAGCTTTGAGTTGTTGGATGCTGCTGTTAGTGTTTTTGACCAGAGGCTTGCAGTCTTTGACGACCGTCAGGCGGAAGTTGAGTTATTGTTGGATGAGTCTGACGAGTTGGAGGCAGACATGGATGAAACTGACAAGTTTCACAAGCTTGCCAGGAAGACTAGAGCCGAGGCAGCTAAACGCTTGAAAGGTACGAGAGTTGAGAATGACAGTGCATCTGTTTCTAGTAAGGAAAGGTCAGAGGTGAAATTACCTAGACTAGAGCTCCCTAAGTATTCTGGTGAGTTAACTGAATGGCAGTCTTTCTGGGACAGATTTGAGGCTCTAGTTGACCAAAGTGAGCTGCCAGATATAAGTAAATTTAGTTACTTGCAGTCAGTGCTTCAAGGAGAGGCACGATCTGTCATCCAGGGCTTGGCTCTTTCTTCTGCTAACTATAAGGTGGCCTGTGACCTTCTGAAAAAAAGATTCGGTCGTCCTGAGAGAATAATTTTTGCCCATGTGCAAGGTTTATTGAAAGTTTCTCTAACACCCAGAGCACAGGGAGCTAATCCATGTGATTCCCTGTGGAAGTTACAAGACCAGCTGTTATGTCATGTAAGAAGCTTGGAAGGCCTTGGGATCAAGGGTGACCAGTATGGCGTGGTGTTAACTCCAGTCATCCTATCTCGACTTCCACAAGATATACGCTTGGAATGGTCTAGGGAAAGTTCTGGACATGAAGCTGACTTGGAGTGGCTACTGAAGTTCCTACAAACCGAGATCCAGCGTCGTGAGAGGTCAGAAACCTTTAAGGATTTGTCCATGGAAAGGAACACCGTACGGCAAGACGTCGAAAGAAAAAAGGGTGACGTTGAAAGAAAAAAGGTTAGTTCAGCTTCAGCCCTGCAGACTTCAGCTGAAGAATTCCCACTACAGTGTGCGTTTTGTCAGAAGCGACACAAGTCTGAGAAGTGTTGGCAGATACTTAAGTTGGGTATACATGACCGAGAGGAGAAAGTTAAGCAAGAAGGACTGTGTTTTAAGTGTCTTCTCAAAGGACATGTTTCCAAAGTCTGTAGGGGTAAGGTGAAGTGTACTGTTTGTAATGGGCATCACAACGTGTTGTTTTGTAGGGCTGGCCAACCTTGTGTGGAAACTAATAACTCTTCAGGTAAACAGATTGTCACCAAAAAATCTAATGACCAAGTAAGTGTTCAGTCAAGTGAGACAATAAATACTGGTACTGTTGAGCATGTTGGCATCTCTCATGAGCAGAAAGTTAAAAGGGCTACTGTATTGCAGACAGCTAAAATTAAAGTTCTAACAAATGGTGGAGATTCTGTTGAGGCTACTGTAATGTTTGATTTAGGAGCAGATACCACCTATGTAAGTCATGACTTTGTGAGAAGGATCAAGCCTAAGTGGGTCACATCTAAGTATACTTCTTACTCAGCCTTTGGTTACAAGAAATCACAAGGCAGCAAGGAACGGAATGTCTATGATGTGAATTTGATTGACACTCAGGGTTATTACCATTATGTATTAGCAGTTGAAGTTATGTCCATTTGTCCACCCTTGAGTCGTCAACGGGTACCTGATGATTTCTTAGAACCCCTTTCACATCTACAGTTAGCTGATGACTATGGACATGATCGTGACCTCACTTTAGATATACTGGTTGGTGTGGATAATTACTGGAGATTTGTTTCAGCAGACAGTGTTGTGAAATCTGAGGATTTAGTAGCCCACAAAACCAAGTTTGGTTGGATTTTGTCTGGTTCTTGTTTGAAGGCCCATGAGGTGAGTGTATCTCATCAGATGTTATGCATAAATACTGCTAAACATTTCAATGAATCTGATTTGCATAAATTCTGGAATTTAGAAAGCATAGGTATTTATCCAGAGAAAGATAGACCTCCCAAAGACCCAGTGTTGGACAGTTTTGAGGAAACAGTTCAGTATGTTAATGGCAGGTATGAGGTTGCTCTACCGTGGAAAAATCAAGATGCAAGGTTAAGTTTGCTTGATAATGAGAAATGTGCAAGGAAGAGATTGTCAGTACTCAACCTTAAATTTGAGAAAAACCCTGATCTGAAAGATGAATATGATAAAGTACTCAAGAATTATGAGGAGAGTAATATTATTGTTGAGGTTCCCCTGTCTGAAATTGAGAGTCCTTATCCCACTTACTATATGCCACATAGACCTGTTATTAAAGACTGTGTTTCCACAAAGATTAGGCTTGTGTTTGATGCTTCTGCAGCTGGACCTAATGGTATATCCCTGAATGACTGTTTGGAGTCAGGTCCATCACTAATTCCTGATCTTGTTGGAATATTACTAAGGTTTAGAAGATGGAATGTTGCCTTAACGGCAGATATTTCAAAGGCATTTTGCAGATTGGTGTTCAACGCTCTGATCAGGATGTTCATCGGTTTTGTGGCTATGTGGTGATATAGTACGTGTGATGAGGTTTGTGAGAGTGCCTTTTGGTAATACCAGCAGTCCATTTTTACTGAATGCCACTCTTAAACACCATTTGAATTTTTACCCTGATTCAGTTACAGTAAGAGAGCTTCAGGAAAACTTGTATGTTGATGATTGGCTCTCTGGAGCAGATACTGTTGAAGAAGCCAGTAAAATGCTTAGTAAAGCTCAGGGCATATTATCAGATGCTGGTATGACTTTATCCAAGTGGCACACTAACAGTGATATATTGATTGATCAGCATTATCAATATTTTGAACCTGAGGTGGATGAGGTAACAAAGTTGTTGGGAATGTATTGGAACTCCTCTGAAGATGTGTTTTCATTTAAAGGGTTCAGTCTGGGTGATAAATTAGATTTAAGATTCACCAAGAGAAATGTATTGAGTTTAATTGCTAGACTGTTTGACCCACTTGGTTTGATAAGCCCCCTCACTATGTATGCTAAAATACTATTTCAGGAAATTTGGCGTCTTGGACTTAGTTGGGATGAAATCCTACCACATGATTTGCAGTTAAAGTTTCAGCAGTGGCTAACGAACTCCTCCTTGAAATCCCGAGAAGCCGCAGAGCCAGGTGCAATGAACACCCAATAGGTGAAGGTGGCGGCTCATGCCTGGTGTCGCACCTACCCGCCCTAGTCACATCCGCCTGAGTACAAGCACACCACAACATTAGTGGCAATGCTTTAAGATAGGCGACCTCAAGACAGAGGTCGTCTTTAGCATGGAGACAATTTCCCCGCCCCTTCTATCTTATCATATATCTTGATGTTTAAATAGAGAGAGAGAGAGAGAGAGAAACGTGAGAATAGCATGTGAAGTTGGACGAAAGCTAATCTTGGGAACGAAGAGGATGAGGAGGAGAAGAGGAAGAGGAGGAGGAGGAGGAGGAGGAGGAGGAGGGAGACGAGTGTGAAGGTGAAAATAAGTGAAGGAAAGGGGTAGAGGAGATACTAGGAAAAATGAAAATGAGAGGAAGAAGAAGAAGAGGAAGAAGAAAAGATGAAGCAGTAGAGAAAGATGATTAATTATTTTGAGGTAGAAAGAAGAGTGAAGAAGATTGTAAGAGAGGAGAAAGTGAAGAGAAAAGAGGAGGAAAAAGAATGAAATAGAAGAAGCAAAAAAAAAAAAAGGCAGATGTTAAGATTGATAAAAAGATGAAAAGTGCAGCAAAAAGAGGAAGAGGAAAAGATAAAGGAGAAAATATAGTGGTTTTGAGGTAGAAAGACGAGTGATAAAGATGAGAAAAGAGGAAAATGGGAAGAGAAAAGAGGAAGATAAATAAATGAAGTAGAACATGTGGAAAAAAATGCAGATGTTAATATTGATAAAAAGAGGAAAAGCGAAGGAAAAAAGAGGAAGAGGAAAAGATAGAGGATAAAATATAGATGTTTTGAGATAGAAAGAACAGGATAGTGCGAAGGAAAAGAGGAAAATGTGAAGGAAAAAAAGAGGAAAAAGAAAAGTCGATGTAAAAGAGATAGATAGATATTTTGAGGTGAAAAGAAGAGAGTGATAAAGTTAGAAAGAGGGAAAACACGAGAAAATGAAGAAGAAGAGAGAGAGAGAGAGAGAGAGAGAAGAGGAAAATACACACACTAAAGGAAAGGAAGACGTGTGAAGGAAGGGACGGAATATTGGTCGGTGTGTAGGGGACGAGGAGGAGGAGGAGGAGGAGGTCACCCTTAAAATGAAGGAGAAAGGATAACAGGGACACCAAAAACAGATGTAGGAGGTTAGGTTAGGCTACGTTAGGCTGGGTAAGGTAAGGGTAGATAAGATTAGATAAGGTTAGGAAAGGTTAGGTTAGCTAAGGGTAGGTTAACTTAGGTAAGGTAAGATTAGGTAAGGAGGTATGGATTGGTTAGGCTAGGTAAGGTTAGGTAAGGTAAGGAAGAGTCAGGTTAGATTGGGTTA